>NW_025212063.1:0-25000 GCF_004010195.1 Chiloscyllium plagiosum
GCCCTTTTACTTCTAGATGGAAGTTATCACGAGTTTGGAAGATTAGAGGATTTTTGGTTAATTTCTGCAGTACATCTTGTAGGTAGTACACACTGTTGCTACTGAGCATCAGTAGCAGATGGATTGCTTTGTCCTGGGTAGTGTCAAGCTTGTGTGGTCGGAGCTGCACTCATCCAGCAAGTGGGGTGTATTGCATCACACCCCCGACTTGTAGATAGTGGGCAGGCTCTGGGGAGTCAGAAGGGGAAATACTTGCCTGGAGTATTCCTAGCCTCTGATCTGCTCTTGTCGCCATTGTGCTTACGTGGCAAGTCCAGTGGAGTTTCCGATCAATGGTATCCCCCACTAATTAACATTCTGTGGATTTCAATGATGGTAACACCATTGAACGTCAAGGGACGGTGGTTAGATTGCCTCTTATTGGTGACAGTCATAGCCTGATACTTGTGTGGTGTGAATGCTACTTGCCACTTGTCAGCCCAAGCCTGGATATTGTCCAGTTATTGTTGCATTTGGACATGGACTGCTTCAGTATCTGAGGAGTTGTTAATGTTTGTGTAATGTTCAGCACCATCTGCAAACATCCCCATTTCTGACATAATGATGGAGTGAAGGTCATTGACAAAGCAGATGATGATGCTGGGCCGAGATCACCACCCTGATGAACACCTGCAGAGATGCCCTGGAGGCAGGATGACAGAGATCCAACAACCACAACTGTGTTCCAGCTAAGACTCCACCAGTAGAGAGAGTTTGCCCTAATACTCATGAATTCTAGTTTTACTAGGGGGTCAGGTGATGCCAGACTCTGAATTTGGCCTTCATGACAAGGACCATCATTCTCACTTCACCTCAGGAATTCAGCTTTTTTGTCCACATCTGAACCAAGACTGTAATGAGGTCAGGAGCTGTGAGGCCTTGGCAGAACCCAAACTGAAGATCAGCAGGTTATTGCTGAGCAAGTGCTCTTGATAGCACTGTTGGTGACACCTTCCATCTCTTTTCTGATGATCAAGATTATATAGACGAGATGATAAATGACCAGTTAGATTTGTTCCACTGGTGTACAAGACATACCAGGGCAATTTTCCACATTGTCAGGTAGATGCCAGTGTTGTAACTGTACTGGAACAGTTAGGTTAGGGGAGCAGCAAGTCCTGGACCACAAGTCTTCAGTACTACTGTCAAGAATGTTGACATGGTCCGTAGCTTTTGCAGTATCCAGTGTCTCCAACTGTTTCTGGATGTCATGAATCAAAAAAATGGCTAAAGACTGGCATCTGAGCTGAAAATGTGTGTTGCTGGAACAGCGCAGCAGGTCAGGCAGCATCCAGGGAACAGGAGAATCGACATTTCGGGCATAAGCCCTTCTTCAGGAAGAAGGGCTTATGCCCGAAACGTCGATTCTCCTGTTCCCTGGATGCTGCCTGACCTGCTGCGCTGTTCCAGCAACACACATTTTCAGTTCTGATCTCCAGCATCTGCAGACCTCACTTACTCCTTAAAGACTGGCATCTGTAAAGCTGGGGACCACTGTCAGAGGCCGCGATGGATCATCCACTCAGCACTTCTAGCCTAAAGATTGCCGCAAACGCTCCAGCCTTAACTTTTACATTGATGTGTTGGGCTCTTCCATCACTGAGGATGGGGATATTTGTGTTGCCTCCTCCTCCAGTGAGTTTTCTCTTTGTCTACCAAACACAGCTGGATGTGGCAGGATTGATCTGATCTGATGGTTGTAAGATCACTTAGCTGGTTATCGCTTGCTGCTTATGCTGTTCAGCATGCATGTAGACCGGTTTGGTAGCTTGAGAAGGTTGACACCTTATTTGCAGGGATGCCTGGTAATGCTCCTGGTATACTGTCCTGCATTCCCCATTGAACCAGGGTTGAACACCTGGCTTGATGGTACTGCTCGAGTGAGGGATATGCCAGGACATGAGGCTGTGAATTGTGTTGGAGTACAATTCTGCTGGTATTGGTAGCCCCACATGGCCTCGTGGATACAGAGTCTCGAGTTGCTAATCTGTTCCATTTAGCATGGTAATAGTGCCACACCGTATGGAGGGTATCCTCAATGTGAAGGCATGTCTATGTCTCCAAAATGAGTCAAAATTAGAGTGGTGCTGGAAAAGCACAGCCGGTCAGGCAGCATCTGAGGAGCAGGAAAAATCGACGTTTTGGGCAGGAGCCCTTCATCAGGGTTTTCCTACTCCTCGGATGCTGCTTGACTTGCTGTGCTTTTCCAGCACCACTCCAATCTAGACTCTGATCTCCAGCATCTGCTGTGCCCACTTTCACCTGTCTCCAAAATAACTGTACCGTTGTTACTCTTAGCGATACTGTCATGAGCACCTGCATCAACAGCCGGTCGACTGATAAAGAATGAAGTCAGGTATGTTTTCCCTTGATGGTACCCTCATCACCTGCAGCAGACCCAGGTTAGCAGTTGTGTTCTTTAGGACCTGACCAGGTCAATTAGTGGTACTGTTGCCAAGCGATCTTGGTGGTAAACAGTGGAATCCGCCACAGAGAGTACATTTTGTGCTCTTGCCATCCTCAGAGCTTCCTCCAAACATTGTTGAGCATGGATGGTTTCTTTGGTAATCAACAGGTTTGCTTGCCCATGTTTAATGAGGTCATGAGGCTTCATGGCAGTCTGCTGTCAATGTTGAGACCTTCCAGGGCAATTCCCTCCTGGCTGCATACCACTTACCACATCTGCTTGCTGCTGGGACAGGTCATATCCAGGAATAGTGGTGGTGTCTGGGACATTATGCGTAAGGTATGATCCCATGAGTGTGATTATGTCAGGCTATTGCTTGACTTGTCTGAGATACCTGTCCCAATTTTGGCAGGAGGCCATAAAACCCGAAATTAGGTAATGCAGCCCATCGAGTCTGCTCTGCCATTCAAATCATGGCTGATATGTTTCTCAACTCCATTCTCCCTGTAACCTCTGATACAGAAGAATCTACCTATCTCAGTCTTAAATATACTCAATGAGCTGGCCTCCACAGCCTTCTGTGGCAATGAATTCCACACATTCACTACTCTCTGGCTAAGGATATTACTCCTCATCTCCCTCTACTATAAGGCTGTGTCATTGGGTTCTAGTCTCTCCTACCAATCTTCCCAACATCTAATCTGTCCAGGCCATTCGGCATTTTGTTTGTTTCAATTAGGTCTCCCCATAACCTTCTAAAGTCTATTAAGTATAAACCCAGTCCTCAAAAGTTCCTCATATGTCAAGCTTTCAATTCCTGGGATCATTCTACCTCCTCTGAACATGCTCCAGAGAAGTACATCCTTCCTGAGATATGGGATGAAAACAGTGCACAATACTCCAAATATAGTCTGACCAGCTTCGTATGGAGGACTTTGCAGGGTAAACAGGACTGTTTCTGCTGTTCCCAGTGCCTGGCCCATTGTGGTCCACCTAACTTCATTTCTTTATTAAGTCTTTTAGAAATTGATACGACAGTGGTTTGCTAGGCCATTTCAGAGGGCAGAGTTGAAATGTGTGGCACTGGAAAAGGCCAGGTCAAGCAGCATTCAAAGAGGAGAGTCGATGTTTCAGGAATAAACCCGTCATCAGGGATCTCCTACTCCTTGGATGCTGCCTGACATGCTATGCATTTCCAGCGCCACACTTTTTGACTTTGATTTCCAGCACCTGCAGTCCTCTTTTTCTCTCATTTCAGAGGGCAGTCGAGAGTAAACCACATTGCTGTCGGTCTGGAGTCACATTAGGCGAGGGTGGTAGATTTTCTTTCCCATGAGCTATTAGTAATGAAGATGAGCTTTTCAAACAATGGTTTCATGGTTAGTAATTTTTAATTCCAGATTTTTTTTGAACCAGGGGTTTGAATTAGTGTCCCCATGAGACGAACTATATTTCTGGATTAATGACCTAGTGATAAGGCTAGGCCAATGCCTCCCTTGATATGCCAAACTTAAATGGCATTTTATCAAACGCCTTCTGTAAATCCAAGTTGTGAGGAAGGTTCATCGGACCCAAAACATTAACTCTGATTTCTCTTCACAGGTGCTGGCAGACCTGATGAGCCTTTCCAGCAACCTCTGCACCCCCACACCACCCCCCAAGTACAATACATCCACAAGCTTCCCTTTATCTTTTAAGGAAATTTACTAACCATGCTGACTCTTCCCAATTGCCTAATATCAGAACTTGATACACCTGCTTTCAGTGTCCCTGGCCATTAGCCAAATCAGAAGACCCTTTTCTAAAAGGAAAACGTGACTGCCTCCTGGTACAGAGAGTTCTGGAAACATTCCCCCTTCCTGGTACGTTGCAGTTTAGCCTCTGGCTCAAATTCTGAGCTGAAGGGATTTAAACTTCAAATGTTTACTGCAAACATGTTTGCCCTGGCAAGACAGACAGAACAATTAATTTTCTTTCAGTCATTTCCAGTTTCTGCTAATTACAGACAAGATGAGAGAGATTGTAAAGAGCAAACATTAAGTACAAAACAAAAAATTACACTCCCTCCACCCAAACTCTGAAGTTTTTGCTTAAATTTGATCAGCTGCTCATCTCTGAAAATTACAGCTGGAATTCATTTGATCCGGTTCAAGATCCTTTAGATAAAAAAAGAACATCTTTACCATATCCGGCCCACATGTAACTCCAGACCTACAACTTGAATGACTCTTAACTGTCCTCTTAAGTGGCCTAGAGATCCAATTAGTTCAAGAGCACCTAGGGATGGGTAACAAATGCTGGTCGTTACAGTGATACCTACACCCAAATGATCTCGAACAGTATCAAAACAACAGTAAAAGATGCCCATCGTCCTCATTATATCCATTATGAGGTTGAAAGTGTAGCTATATGTAAAGGTAGTTTATCTTTCAAGGCAAATCAATAGATGGCCAAACATCATTAAGTGTTCAACTAATGTTTTAAAACTTGCCTCTGAATATCCCAACTTGTTACATAGAAACTCTTAAATTTTGGACTGGTCAAGATCCTTTATCCCAAACTGTGCAAATGAAAGACCAATTAAAAAGAGCTGAGTGACTTCCAGATTATTCAACTGCCCTGGAAAACCAATTACTTTGTAAAAGGATTCTGAACATATATTTGCATTTTCTGGTTCAGAAATAATGCCTGCTTGCAATTGGGTTGAGACAGTAAAGAGTTAATATCCCTCCCATTGCTCCCAAGTCTGTCTATTATGGTTCAGCGCTGGCATGGCAATCACAGAGCGTTACGGATCTAAAGTTCCATTTCAGAGACCTCAGCAGCGAGCCCAGGGGGATACCCACACTGCAGTACTGAGGAAATGCTGCACTGTTGGAGGTACTATTTCTTGGGTGAAATCTTCAACTGGTGATTCCATTTACCTTCCTCGGCTGTAAATGACTGTATAGCATTATTTCACAGAAGACGAAGGGAGTTAGTTCTTGTATCCTAGCCGGTAATTAATATCACAAAGTCAATAAAGCAGCAAACCTGTCCATCCCCACACAACAGTTTTTAAAAGCAGGCTGGTTTTACATCAAGGTAGATTATGTTGTTCCCAAAGTAACAGCTTATAATATTTGCATTCCTATATTTTAGAAAAAAAAGGCAATATTTCAAAAGTATTAGACTTGGCAGTAAAGAGTTTGGGATGACTGGAGGACTTACAAATTAGTATCTCAACAAGTCATCTAAATTTCTCTCAGATCTTTTGGAACAAAAACAATGGGACTTAACTGCTCCCAGCAAGTAATCCATGTAGTCGCCCATACAAGTGGGATGCATTTAAAACCTCCCATAAAACCACAAGGTGCAAGAGCAGAATCATGCACTCAGTCCAGAGTTTGTTCTGCCAATCAATGAGATCACTGCTGATCCAATAATTCTTCTCTCTACCTTTCCTGCTCTTTACTCCATAACCTTTTATTCACTTAGTGTTTATTTCAGCCTTGAATTTACTTAGGATCCAGCCTCAACAGCCATCTGTAGTCAAGAATTCCACAGATTCATAACTCTCAATTCAAATCTGCAAACCCTTCTCCAAAGATTTGCCCTCTGGTCCTAGACTCTGCCACAAGAGGAAACAACATCTTTCAACAACATCTACCTGTCAAGTTCTCTAAAATAAATTTGAACGTTTTCTATGTTCTTCTACATTCCAATGAGTTCAAACCCAATCTGCTCAAATTCTCCTCATAAGACAGACCATCCATACTTTGTATCAGTAGAGTGAATCTCCTCCAGTCTACCTCAAAATGCTTTATCTTTCTTTAAATAAAGAAGGATTTAAAACTGTTCACAGTATACCAGCTATAGGCTGACTAGTTTCTGGTTTAATTATAGTAAAATCTCTATAGTTTTATACTCCAATCCCTTTGAAATAAAAGCCAACATTCCATTTGCCCTTGCTAACACCCAATGAACTGGGGAAACTGGCATTTTATAATTCACGGATAACGACACCCAAATCCTGTTTTGTAGTTTCCCACAGTTTTCTTCCATTTAAGTAATATTCAACCCCTACATTCTTTCTGCCAAAGAGCATAACTTTATATTTTTACACATTATATTCCATCTGTCAAGTTTTCAACTACTTGTTTAACCTTTCTGTACCACAATGCAAGATTGTGTGCGCATCATCCTTACCAGTTGCCTTAAACTATTTTTGCATCACTCAAAAACTTGGTCATAGTTCACCTTCCCCAAGTCATTAGTACATTCTAAGTAATTGTGATTCTAGCATGGATTCCTTTGGCACACTAGTTACAGGTTTTCATCCTGAAAAAAAGACGCACGTCTCCCCCCTCCCAATTCTATTAATTAGCCAATTCTCTATCCATGCCAATATACCACCTCAAACTCCATGGCCTCTCATCTGATGTGTGCCTTGTGTGGTACCTTTTCAAACATCTTGTGAAAATCCAAACGTTTTCACAAGTAGAACAAAAAAGGAAATAGTAAATATAAGACCATAAGACATAGGAGTAGAAATTAGGCCACTCAGCCCATTTAGTCTGCTCTGCTATTCATACTTGGCTGATATGTTTTTCAACCCCATTCTCCCACTTTCTCTCTGTAACTAACTCTTCAAAAGAATTCTAGAAGATTTCAGGTATGATTTGCCCCATGATGCAATGCTGACTGTTTGATCATATTATGCATTTTTAAATGCTCTATTATATGCTTTATAAAAGACTCAACATTTTCCCATTTAACTGACCTATAGTTACCTGCTTTTCATCCCTTTTTAAATTAAGGTGCTATATTAACAGTTTTCCAATCCTCAGACTTTTCCAGTATAAGGATTCTTGAAAGCTTGCTACCAGAGCATCCACCATTTCTGTAGCAACTTCTAACATCCTAGGACACATCCCATCAGGTCGAGGGAGGATTTAACAGTCTTTAGCCCCATTAGTTTCCAAACACGTTTTTCCCCCTCTCACAACATATTATTTTCTCTCCTTTCCAACCCCGCCCCCCGAATATTTAAATATTCTTGGATTCTGTTAATGTCTTCTACGGTGAAGACTGATGCAAAGTATTTATTCAACTCTTCTGCCAATTTCTGATTCCCTAATATTATTTCCCAAGCCTCATTTTCTAAAAAGGGGCTGATGTCCACTTTGGCTTCTTACTCATCGGTCTTAAATGGGTGATCCCTTATTCTGAGATTATGCCTTCTGGTCCTAGACTCTCCCACACGGAGAATCAAACTTACCTCATGCAAGAATCTCATGTTTTAATTAAGTTGCCTCTCAGCCTCTGAACTCCAATGAATAGAGTCTCACCCTACTTGAACTCTCCTATAAGACAAGTCTACCATACCAGAGATCAGTCTAGTGAGCCTCTCTGAATTGCTTCCAATACATATGTCCTTCCTTAGATAAAAGGGACCCAAAACTGTTCCATCTATGGTCTGACTAGTATTCCTTACGTATTAAAATCACACATTCCAGCGTTTGCAGCCCATAGACACTGTTTAATTTCTCAATATTTTGATCCATGGCCAGATAAATGAAATTTATGAAAATCATGAAGGCGTTTTGGATAAGTCAGAACATTGTCAGTGATTACAGCTACATTTATTTTATGTCTGGCTTGTCACTGTTGTAATACAAATCTGTACTGCTAAAAAAAAGGATACATTTTTCTGACTATTGTATGTGGCTGCCTGGGATCATGTATTTATTCATGAAAAATATTGTGCAGATTTGTAAATTAAACGTTGAAAACCTTGTCTTTCCATCCTACAGAAAGGAATGCTGCTCTTTGACTCAGTGAAAATTCCTCCCCATTGAATGCAAGTTAGTGATACAGCATGGAAACAGACCCTTCGGACCAACCAGTCCATAGCAAACATAATCCCAAATTAAATTGACACCTACCTGCTCCTGCTCATATCCACATGCAACCACCCTGAAAAAAAGATTTGTTCCTCAGGTCTGTAAATCTCTCCTCTCACCTTAAAAATATGTCCCATAGTCTTGAAAACCCCTATTCTAGAGGGAAAGACAACTACCATTAACTTTAGTTACACATTTTATAAATGATCATATTTTGCAAACAATCCAAATGTATTCAAGGTCTTAGCTCCAAGTCAATAAATTATGGCATTTCAGATCCAATGGGTTTGGACTTATCACATCAGATTTACAATCGTGAAGCCAACCAAACTGCTTTGGAAAGAGTCAGGAAATGGCTTAGAGTTTTCCCCAGAAGAAAACATTTAATAGGATGGCTGTTATTTTACACTTGGGCAATATATTATTTCACCAGTACTCCTTCTAGTGTAAATATTAAATTCAAACAAAAGAGCCAAAATTTTGTATTCTGGCACCTTTTGCCAAATTATGCTTCACTTCAGCTCTGAAGAACAGTAATTTAGACTCAAAACATTAGCGTGCTCGCTTTCTCTCCATGAATGCTATCTGACCCCGTTGTGATCTCCAGCATGTTGTTTTCATGTCAACAGTACATTTGACAGCACATAATACTTTGAGCAATTTGCATTTTTGGGGAATATTCTTCTAAACAGTGTTTTGTTTAAATTTTCAACCACATGCTTTTGCTTTGCTCTATTTTACATACTTGAGAAACTGCTTCATTGGCGCTAAAAATCAGACTGACTATAAGTCATAACAACACTACTTTATCAAACTTTATAATAACGCATCTCAATTTATTCAAGTGTTAAGAAAATGATGCAAAGTATGTCCTGGATGAACACCATGAAGTACATAACAGTTGATTTGATCTTTCTCTTTTAGGTTAATAGAGGACAGGCTGCAGCACTACAAATTACATTGGTATATCAAGACCTTTGAATATATACATAATTTGATTCATCCACAAGTTAAATTCAATATAATTTGCTGTTTAGGGAATGAAGTAATCATTTGCATAACAGCAATACATTTAAAGCTTTACATAACAAACTCAGAGTCAAGTAATAAAACAGCTTATGAATTAAACACAGTTTGTTTTCAAAATTTAAGGTTGTTTCCTGGTAAGATCCTTGCTTAGCAACACTGCGAAATGTGCGATTACTCATACTAAGGAACAGCAGCACCCTCATCAAGCTTAACTTGGTGATGGGTGCATCACTTGTATACGGAGGCACCTTGATTATCTGAATACCAACTATCCGAAAATCAGAATATGCGAAGGAGATCTCGGGGTCCCAACAGAAACATTACATCAAAGACGTGTTCAACACTGATCTAGTCTTTTGTTTACAGTGATTAAAAGTGCTACAGAGAACAGTCCTGGACTGATGGGAGCGCAGGCACCATCTCTAAATGATAGAGATATCTATCTATCTTTCTCTCTCCTCACACTTTCCCTGGAATTTTACACAGGCATGTACCCTAAACCCCGCATACACCCCCGCCCCCCGCCAGATAATCTCTCCAACATTGTCCAGTACAGGGGAAAAGTGGAACCTGTCAAAACATTGTGCGCGTGCTATTTGGAGACTCACCCACCCCAAAAGGCAGTAGCAGCAACAGCAGCAACAACAGTCTTGTTGTTGTCCATTCCGGCTATCCTGGAGAAGGGGGCGGGGCCACGCGGGGGAGTGGGGGAGGAGACAGGCGGTGTTGGATGGGGTTAGGGAGTGGGCAGGAGCATGGTGTTGGATGGGGTGGCAAGGAGGGCTCTTGCATGCTGTAATGCTGCCTTATCTCCTGAACAGGAAGCAGACTTTACAGAAAACTCCAAGCCCCAGAGGAAAGGCATTGAATCGATTAATCAAACAATCAATTATCTGAACGAAATAGTGTCCGCCCATCTCGTTCGGACAATCAGGTTCCTCTGTATTTTTTTTTATATAAAAAGGGCACAATCCAGTATCTTAGCTGCACTGCTAGACATACGGTGAATGCAATGGATTGGCAAAAATTGTCCAACATGAGCCACTTTGGACCATCTGTGCATTCCAGTGACAAATCGGGTATGTGAAACATTATCAAATCCACAAGCTGGGTTTCACAGATATGTACATTACTTGCTGAGGCAGTTTGATATAAGACAAGACTTTAGGTATGGTACTGTTGAAGCTTTAATTTTCATGCCTACATAAAGTGCGCCTGAATTTAAGATATATTATTCTGAAGGGGTTTAGTCTCCCAGATGACCATAAAAACTTCCAGAAGACAATACAGCAGAGCTTCACAGGAGGCTCCAAAGCACTGAGGATGTCACCTCAACAGGGGACAAAACATCTGCAAATCAACTCCCTAGCTCGGCGAGCATACCCTCAACTACGACACAGTAGTATAATTAACCTGTATGAAGCCTTTGATTACTTGGTGCTCCTAAGGCCAGCAAAATATAGTTTATTTAGCCTTTTCTTTTTAAATACTTACTCGCCTTCTACCCACCCTTTACCTCAAAAATCCCAAATCATCCACTCCTTCAAATTTGTTTAAAAATAAGTTTTAAAATAAGTAGTACTTCACCTTTTAGGCACTTGCAGTGGTAAAAAAAGATTCTAGGTTCATTGTAATGCTTGTTTGTTCTGCTTTCCAACTTGCATTTCTGCAAGCACAATAATTTGCATTTCCCTCAGATTACCACCCCTTCCTACACAGACCCACTATATTGGCATCACATACATCCATAACAGCCTTGATTAAAAGAATTCTTATGGCATAACAAAAATTAAATATATTGCATTCTTCTGAAAAACAGCTGTAACATTGTTCAGGGATGGAAGTTATTCCAGAAATTTGAGAATTAAAAAAAAAAGCCATTATACAGTTTTGAAATGTTGAACAACTTTAGTTTGAGAAGCTAACATGGCCCCAAGACAAAAACTGAATTGCTGGTTGTTACTTGAGAATTTCAATTGCAGTCCAAAGTAATCCAAACAAGTTTCTGACTTTGTTAAACTAAAACAATTCCAAATATGATACAGGAAGAGAGAAATGAGTGCAACGTTTAAAGTCTTGTGGAAACAAAAGGCAAAAAAAGAGTATAGATGATCTTGCTGTTTTGATTACATACCAAGTTATAGACCTTTGTTCTAGTTTGCAGAAAAAAGTAAGCAACCAACATTTGTGCTGTGTCACAGTTCACTCAAGTCCCAGTTGCTCTGGTAATATACATGTTGCAGTTCAGAGCTATAGGTTGTGATAGTTGAAACATCTAATATTACCTCCATCACATGGCTGACCAGGCATTTCTCTTGCTGTTACTGCCCATCATTGGGGTATCCTGAAAGGATTTGTAGATTGCAACTCAACCTGTTTGGCCATATCATGAATGCATCTTCCTTGGCTACAAACTCCTGAGGTGGAATTAGAAACTAGAGTTTTAACTCTAAGCAAGGACACTACCCACTGCACCAAAACTCTGCAGGTTGTACATTTTGGTAATTAACACCTGTAACCTGATTAAAGTCACATTACAAGCTAGGTCAATGATAGAGATAATTAATTGAACCTAGCTAATTTCAGTTAGATTACAGAGCATCTATACCAGCAAATATAATTGGAAAAACATTAAATGAAACAAGAGACTATTTGGCCTTACATTTGGAACAGATTAAGTAAGGCTAAATAATTTTAGAAGAAGGGGAGGGTCAAAAAATCAGGATTTTTGTGGATGGAAGTGAGCACAAAACAGGATTTATTTTCAAACAAACGGAGGCATGCAAGTAGGATTTGCACTAAATTGGCCCAAAGTACAGCTAACTAGCAGATTCAATGTAATGCCAAATTTTAGAAACAGAAGATAGGAGCAGTCGTAGATCATTCAACGCTGAATCCTGTTCTGCAGTTCAATAGGACTACAGCTGATCATCAAGCTCAATACGAATTCTGCCCTTTATCTAGATCCCTTGATCCCTTTAGCCACAAAAGCAATATTTACCACCTTTTTGAAAACAATATTTTGGCCTCAACCAATTTCTGTGGCAGTGAATTCCATAATCTCACCACTCTTAGAGAAATTTCTCAGTTATATTTTGTATAAAAGAACGGAAAATATTAAAATACAAAGAGCTGTGGATGCCGGAAATCTGAGACAAAAACAGAAAATGCTGCAGATCAGGCAGCATCTGTGGTGACAGAAACAGAGTTAACATTTTAAGTCCAGAATTTCTTCAGAACTGATACTGCTTGGAAAAAGTGGTTTATAGGCTGAAGACAGCGATGAGGGACATAAGGCAGTGAACAGATAGATGGACAGCAAGCGTGAGGGATTAATGTTAACATGCCATTGACAAAGAAAAGACGATAATGTGGACAATAAGTAGGTGAAAATGGGCTGGCTGTGCTGAAAGCAGTCCATGACATGATAGGGCCTGGGTGTCTGGGTGGAAAAAGGAAATTGAAGGCGTTCAGGTTCTAAAATTATTTAACCCAATAATGAAGGCAGCAGGGTCTCCAAGCAGAAAATGAGACGCTGTCCTTCCATCTTGTGCTGAGCTTCACTGGAGCACTGCAACTGGCCTAAGAGAAAAGCTAGCCAGGGAACATGGTGTGTTGACGTAGCAGGGCCTTTGGAAATTCAGGGTCATTTGAAAAATGCTAGATAAAATTCTTAACAAAGAGCAAAAAGGACATAGATGTGTTTTAAGCAGCACCTTGGTTTTAAGCAGCACCCCTGATAAACCAGCAAAAATTATACACCTCAAATACCACGAAGTCTGAGTGTTTATGCTGTAAATAAAGTACAGTGATGTGTATACCCCCAGCATTATGTTTCTATTACTTACTATGTGTTTTTACCTTGATTTCAGGAGTTGTGTTGATCTTTTTAAACAGGTTTTTTGAAGGATATTGATGTCGCGAAGCTTCACTTGGTCAGGATTTATGCTTACCTCTTGATTATTGGAATATTTGACCAACCAGCACATTCCTGATCCCACAGGTGCAGGGTAAATAAAAGGTTTGCTCGATATAGAGCTTTCCAGGTGTAGGTATCAAGATGAAGAAAAACAAATGTACTGCATTTTTCATTATGGTGCAGAAAGAGGCCATGTGGCCCGTCATATCCACACTACCGCTGGCTCTCTAAATGAGGGTTATAGTTTAGTGTTATTTTCCTGCCTTTTCCTTGTCTAATGCCTCTTCAATGCCTCATTTGAATCTGCCTCCATCACATTGCCATAATGCATATTCCAGATGCTATCATATTTGGCAAATTACTTTAAAATGTGCTATCTTTCTTGATCATTTTACAAGTTAGAGTCGTTTTTCCCCCATCTGCGTCCAGAACAGACACAACTTCTCCAATATTTCAATAAATGAAGTTCTCATCCTCAGAACCACTGTAAACTTCTGCAGGCTCGCCAATGTATTCAAATCCTTCCTGAAGTGTGGTACTCATAACTGCACATAGTACTCGAGTTGGAGGTCCAACTACTGTCTTATATTCAATAGGAAAGTAATATGGAGTTAGCACAAATATTGGTTATGCTGTATCACGTGCAATTGTGGCAGCTGTAGGAAGGACAGAAACATTTCAATTAGAAGAATTAAGAACCACTTGGAAATTGGACTTTTCTCAGTGAAAGTTAAGAGGTCTTGTCATGAGTTTTAAAATTGGGAGTTATTTAAGCAGGTGTGCAACAAAAGGTTGTTCTAACATTTGGTAAACTGGAATAAGAACGGGCATATTAATGAGGATTATCACTACTCGAATGAGACAAATCAAAATTAATCCCCTCCATATCACGAAGATCAAATGGAATTTTGAAAACACCACAAGGCGCAAACTGTCACTGAAGGACTAGATGAAAAAAAAGTTATAAAAGGATGCAGGAAGACAGGATTTTAGAGCGATGCTAAATATTGATTGGGATGATTGAACTCTCAGCACTATTTATATAGTTCAAGAGCACCAATGATTGAAAATAACTTTGCTTGGTTATTTTCAAAATGCAACACACCCATTCCAACTGGGATACCTGGCCTTCTTAAAATAAATAGTTCTCATCTTTTGGAATATTTCAGTATAAACAAAAGAAAAATAGATGATGGATATATAAAATCAAGAGATTTACAATTCAGATTGGCACAACATAAAGGAAACAGAAGCATAGATTGCTGGTCTCATACGTATAACGTGATCAGAATTGGCACTGAAACAATTCACAATGACTGCAGCAAGATTCATCAGGCTGTTGCTCTTCTCCAATTTTAACTGCAACTGTTCTACATACTATTTTTGAGATGCTACAGACATCTCAGCAGAATGTGTATTTTCACTACATTCACTGGAAAAGCAGCAGTACAACTACAGATTTTGTAGCTCCAATTTAAGTTGTGTCTTTAAATTGTACAACTCAAAGTGCTGGTAGATGCAGGCTTGTCCATGCCAGTGGCAGCGTGGAAACTGGAGGTGAATAAAAAAAAACACATACTAAAAAACCTATTGGTTTAATCACTTCACTGGAGGTTCATTGGCATCAATATTCTGTGGCTGGTGACAATTTTTTTCTAATTTAAAAAAATTATTTGCGTGGTATGAACATGACTAGCCAGGTCAACATTTATTGCAGATCTTGAAGCAACTGAGTGCTTTGTTAGGTATTTTCAGAGGTCAGCTAACTTTCATAACTTATGGCTGTGGTTCTGAAGTCAATTATTCATCTGATCCAATCAGGATGGCAACTTTCCTTGCTCAAAACGATTTTACTGAATTAGATGTTTTTCTGTCAAGTCAGTGGGTTCATGATTAGCCAAATGATATTTTACCTTATTTCTAGATCATTAGTCCAGGCATCTGAATTACTTGTCCAGTAATACCTGCTTTATCACCACGACACAGAATTTTATGACTAACAGATTTGTAGATTATTTTGCGCAGTTTTCAGGGTTAAGGCACAGTAATGAGGCTACTTTCATGCAGGAATCATTTTATGCTAGGACACTGGTTAGACATTAACTTGTATAAAGCTAATGTTTAAATTTAAGTTTTAAAACAGGGAAGTGATAGGACGACTCTGGAATTGCACATTTGGATTATGCACCTAGTTACTGCACCTCTTATACAGATGAATATTGCAAGGAGTTTTACAGAGGAAGTGTAACCTGCAAGACACAAGTCAAGAGCATGATAGGAGAAATACTCCCCACTTTTCTCTGTGAACATCGCTTTAAACTCAATAAGGTCTACACCATCCAAGACACCACATATTTTCCAATCAACCTGTTCAAAATGTTCTCTCATCTCTGGAACAGGTGGGACTTAAACCCAGGACTCCTAGCATAACCTGATTGATTGTCATAACATTCCATCATTCAGTCATTCATCAGTGCATCATTTTTGCAATATGCAACAACAGTTGTACAAAATCCAGGGACTTAAAATACACTTTAGCACAACACCATTGAAAAGGAACCATGCATAGATTACTTCTCTGATATATATAATGCGATCAGAATTTGCACTGAGGCAATTCATAAAATCTTCACAATTACTACAGCAAAGGTTCTTCTGGCTGTTGCTCCTCTCAGATTTTAAAGGCAACTGTTCTACATACTATTTTTGATCTTCTACAGAGTCAGAGATGTACAGCATGGAAGCAGGCCCTTCCATCCAACTCGGCAATGCTGACCAGATATCCTAACCGAATCTGGACCCATTTGCCAGCATTTGGCCTATATCCCTCTAAACCTTCCCTAATCATAAAAGGCATCTGGATGGGTGTAAGTGTTGCAATTGTACCAGCCTCAGCAGAATTACGTATTTTCACAACATTCACTGTGAAAATGCACAACATTAACTCACCAAAGGCTCTTTCAACTTCCTAATCTCATGAACCCCTAAACTTTGAAGGAAAGACCAGCAAGCACATGGGATCACAACCCATTCCAGGTCAAACAGCATCACTTGGCTGGGAAATAAAAGAGTGTTCCTTCATCACCAGTGAAATCCTATAAATACCTTACTTAGTTGCTAAGACTGCTGAGGTTCAAGCAGTGGCATACTACAATGATCTCCAAGGCCCCAAGTTCTGGCCTAAGCAGCAACACCACGATTCCAATGAAGAATTTTAAGAAAAAAGGAAAATAAATTGATCCTGAGCAGATATTAGGAGGGATAAGCAAAACTTTCCTTTTACATTTTTCTATTATTAGAAAGGTTAATGCATTTCCTTATTTAGCTGACCATTCTCTATGCTCTCCTCACCAAAATAAACAATGTTTACATCCCACTAATCTTTGGCAAAAAGATACAGGAATACAGAACACAGCAACAGACTCCAATCCCCTTATAGAGAATTAGGTTTTAGATTTCTCCCACTTGTGCAGACATGGCATTTTATTATGGGCACACAGTTATATATTACCAAGCACTATCAAAATTTCACATTCAGTGATAATTTTTTTTCACCCCGATGTGTGGGTCTTCAACTGCTGACATTAGTAAGCTGTGCAACTATGGAAGGCATCACAGCCAAACACCACGCAAACCGTGCAAGATTCTCTGCACAATGACTGGTTGCGACAGCCACGATCAACCTACCCTTCACGAGATGCACTGCAGCCAATTGTACATACACTGCTGTCTCAATAGAGATTAGCTAAATCAAAGACAGGCTCAAACCTAGAACCGTCCTAGTCTCAAGACAGTTACCATCTCTGAGCACGCATGAAGCGCACCCCACCCCCTGAATAAAATTGGTTTATGTCACATTTACAGGAGGAGATCAGGTTCAAAAGCTTGGCACACAAATTCGGTTTTGTGAAATTCACTGCAACTCGAATATCATGTTTGAGTGATCAAATGTCAGGGTACATTGTAGCACAATAAATTTTACAATGGTGGATGATTCTGGAGTACACTAAATAACAAACACTCTAGAAACGTTGAACACTAATCAACCCAGTGCGTATAAAACATGAAAACATTTACAAGATTTACATAGGCAAGAAACTGCATTTGATGTTCCAATAGCATCAGAACCAGTTCCCTTTTTTGCGTATGGGAAACAATAAAAGCTTCCTTCATTGAGAAAATGTTATCCCCAGAGATGTGGCGTTAGCCAAGACATCAGAACTGTTTAGGATGCACCTCCTCAGTTCTATTCTTTCTCTTTGGTCTACTAATTCATAAACTATCAAAATTAATATTCACAAATCTTTGTCAGGGAAAGGAAAAAAAGTCAACGTGGCTTAAAAAAAACACAGGAAAGCCGCCATAGCCATTTCAAAATAAGGATGAATATTCAGGCTGCAGCTCTTAAATAGCATTAAATAGCTTCTCCAAAAATCGATGGAGGGGAGGCAATATGTTTAAAAAATATAGGGAAATGACACCACGTCCGAGTACCTTAACATTTCACTTTTATTAAGGACGTTTACGTGATTTTATCTGGAGGAAACCCATAATGAGAACACAGATTAAATAGTACACGTCAGACAGCTTATTTCTTTTAAAATAAATACACTAAGCCTGACCACATTTTAACACAAAAAGGCACAAAAAACAGCTTTCAATTCCCCGCCCTTTTTAAAAGTCGAAAAATCTCAACAAAAATATGACAAGCACACCAAAAAAAAAAGACTCCGAAGCCAAAGAAAATCTAAATTTAGGGCGGTTGCCATTTTAAAATAGATTACCTCATTTTAGATGTCCTGATATTTCCGTTTTTTGAAAATACTTCTAAAACAACGTTGATCATATACTTAAAAAAATTCACAGCCAAACATCAAAGTCGTGCGAAATACGATAGCATTACAAAGACACCATGTAAAACGCTTAAA
This sequence comes from Chiloscyllium plagiosum, assembly GCF_004010195.1. Classification (NCBI taxonomy): domain Eukaryota; kingdom Metazoa; phylum Chordata; class Chondrichthyes; order Orectolobiformes; family Hemiscylliidae; genus Chiloscyllium; species Chiloscyllium plagiosum. The sequence continues at coordinate 18,208 of NW_025212063.1, forward strand.
AAACTTCTGGATTATTAAAAAAAATATAAAGTTCCCCTCATAAACAGAGGCCTCCGTTTATATTGTTTCCCCTCCGAATTAAAAAGAAAACCACGAACCTTTTGCGGCAATCTAAAAAAAAAGAAATCCAAATTGAAAAGAAACAAATAACAAACAAAAACAAAAAAAGTTAAATGAAACTTCTTCCTCGCCAATTAGGAAAAGCAATACTGACCCAGCAAGGAAACAAACACTAACTTTGTAGTTGGGAGTGGGAGGGGGAGAAAAAAAAGAGGAAGGAGCTAGGGGACTGTTAGCTAACCTTTTTTTTGTAAAAAGAAATTACAACCTTTAAGTATACATAATTTGAAAAAAATATATACCTCACCATTACTTTTCAAGATGCTTGTATTTTCCTTGGGTCAGCCCCCCCCCCCCCAAAAAAAACTCCTCCAAACACAAGATGGCGGCCGCCAGCAACAGATGATTTAAAAAAAAAGAGAAAAATTGGGCAAAAAAAAAATTGAAATCCAACCCAAGACTAAAACACCAGACATGCACAACATCTCACTGGTAAGAATTCAAAATTCTTATTTCAGAAACTGCTTTTTAAAGCCCTGCCAAATGAAGGTGTTCAAAAAAAAACATGTCCTGTCAATTCTAAAGAAGAACAAAAATGGTCCCCCCCCCCCTCCCCAAAACAAAAGAAGGGGAGGGAGGAAGTTATGTCGATCGAAGAGGCCTTTTGGATCAATTTCTACTTCTAAAAGAAATCTGAGGAGTTCCCCAGTCACAGAGAAGGGAAGGTGACTTACCGACAAGGTTTTTTTTTATTTCCCTCTCTATTTAACGATACGTTCTGTTGTCCTTTCTCTGGCGCCGCTTCCTTTTTCTTCTCTCTCGGTTCCAAACAGCTCAGGCTCAGACAACGCGCCCTCCAGATCAATGTGGCCACGCCTGAGGGGGTGGCAGCCACAATTCAAAGCACTACAGACAGCCCTTCGATAAAGACAAGCCTCTATTTCCTCAGCAAGCTGGTAATGGATCGTGTGAAGGACCTACACAGAGAGCACAAGAATTCAGATTAGGGTGGGGACTAGTGTCTGTGTTCTTCAAATTATGATTGTTCTTGTTAAGGCTGTGGCACTGCACTGGTTAACACATTTACAGAGAAAATTCCTCAGTGCCTGCTTTAATGACTGAGTTGCCATAAAAGCAATTTTATGCGGGCGTATTAATCACCAACATGCTACCAGAGGAAATTAACCCCCTCAGTTGGTGAAATTCATTCTGTAGCGTGGATCTGAGTCATAGACTCTTAAGGTTTCAGGTTCAATCCCAGGTCTGTGGCACTCAATGCATAAAGATTACATCCACCTCAGTGAGTGCTCTGGCAAAAATTACAAATACACCAGTCGAATGGCATTGTGCCAACTCAATGGCTGTCAAACTAAAATTTGCATTCAAAAAAGCCCTGGTCTCAGGAGGATAGAACCACTAATGTGATTATCTGATCATAGAGTTTAGAAGAGCACAAAGTGATTTCATTAAAACTCCTGAAGAGGCTTGGGGTGGATGTGGAGAAAAGTATATCTGTTATGACATATCTAGAACTAGGAGTCGCTGTTTAAAACTCAGGGGTCATCCATTTAAAACAGAGATTAGTCAATTTTTTTTCCTCCGAGGGTATAAGTCATAGAATATCTACAGAGTAGAAATATAGAAGGCAGGAGCAGAAGGAGGCCATTCAGCCCTTTGAACCTGCTCCACCATTGATCACGATCATAGCTGATAGTCCAACTTAATAGCCAAATGCTGCTTTCTCCCATAACCTTTGATCCCATTCGCCCCAAGTATATCTAACCACCTCTTGAATACATTCAATGGTTTGGCATCAACTACTTCCTGTGGTAATGAATTCCACAGGCTCACCATGGAGTCATAGAGATGTACAGCATGGAAACAGACCCTTCGGTCCAACCCGTCCATGCCGACCAGATATCCCAACCCAATCTAGTCCCACCTGCCAGCCCCCGGATCATATCCCTCCAAGTCCCTCTTATTCATATACCCATCCTAATGCCTCTTAAATGTTGCAATTGTACCAGCCTCCACCTCATCCTCTGGCAGCTCATTCCATACACGTACCACCCTCTGCGTGAAAAAGTTGCCCCTTAGGTCACTTTTATATCTTTCCCCTCTCACCCTAAACCTATGCCCTCTCATTCTAGACTCCCTGACCCCAGGGAAAAGACTTTGTCTATTTACCCTATGCCCCTCATAATTTTGTAAACTTCTATAAGGTCACCGACGCTCCAGGGAAAACAGGCCCAGCCTGTTCAGCCTCTCCCAATAGCTCAAATCTCTAACCCTGGCAACATCTTTGTAAATCTTTTCTGAAACCTTTCAAGTTTCACAGCATCTTTCCGATAGGAAGGAGACCAGAATTGCACGCAATATTCCAACAGTGGCCTAACCAATGTCCTGTACAGCCGCAACATGACCTCCCAACCCCTGTACTCAATACTCTGACCAATAAATAAAAGCATACCAAACGCCTTCTTCACTGTCCTATCTACCTGCAACTCCACTTTCAAGGAGCTAGGAACCTGCATTCCAAGGTGTCTTCATTCAGCAACACTCTCTAGGACCTTGCCATTCAGTGTATAGGTCCTGCTAAGATTTGCTTTCCCAAAATGCAGCACCTCACATTTATCTGAATTAAACTACATCTGCCACTTCTCGGCCCATTGGCCCATCTGGTCAAGATCCTGTTGTAATCTGAGGTAACCCTTTTCGCTGTCCACTACACCTCCAATTTTGATATAATCTGCAAATTTACGAACTGTACCTCATTTGCTCGCATCCAAATTATTTATGTAAATGACAAAAAGTAAACGACCCAGCACCGATCCTTGTGGCACTCCACTGGTCACAGGCCTCCGGTCGAAAAACAACCCTCCACCACCACCATCTGTCTTCTACCTTTGAGCCAGTTCTGTATCCAAATATCTCGTTCTCCCTGTATTCCGTGAGATCTAACCTTGCTCACCAATCTCCCATAGGGAACCTTGTCGAACGCCTTACTGAAGTCCATATAGATCACATCTACCGCGCTGCCTTCATCAATCCTCTTTGTTACATCCTCAAAAAACTCAATCAAGTTTGTGAGACATGATTTTCCATGCACAAAGCCATGGTGACTATCCCTAATCAGTCCTTGCCTTTCCAAATATATGTACCTCCTGTCCCTCAGGATTCTCTCCAACAACTTGCCCACCACCAACATCAGGCTCACTGGTCTATAGTTCCCTGACTTGTCCTTACCACCCTTCTTAAACGGTGGCAACACGGTAGCCAACCTCCAGTTTTCCGGCATCTCACCTGTGACTATCGATTCTACAAATATCTCAGCAAGAGGCCAAGCAATCACTTCTCTAGCTTCCCACAGAGTTTTCGGGTTCACCTGATCAGGTCCTGGGGATTTATCCACCTTTATCCCTTTTTTGACATCCAGCATTTCCTCCTCTGTAATTTGGACATTTTGCAAGATGTCACCATCTATTTCCCTAAAGTCTATATCTTCCATATTCTTTTCCACAGTAAGTACTGATGCAAAACGCTCGTTTAGTATCTCCCCCATTTTCTGCAGCTCCACACAAAGGCCGCCTTGCTGATCTTTGAGGAGCCCTATTTTCTCCCTAGTTATCCTTTTATCCTTAACGTATTTGTAAAAACCCTTTGGATTCTCCTTAATTCTATTTGCCAAAGCTATCTCATGTCCCCTTTTTTTCCTCCTAATTTCCCTCTTAAGTATACTCTAAGGATTCACTCGATCTGTCCTGTCTATACCTTACATATGCTTCCTTCTTTTTCTTAACCAAACCGTCAATTTCTTTAGTCTTCCAGCATTCCCTATACCTACCAACCTTTCCTTTCACCCTAACAGGAATATACTTTTCCTGGATTCTCGTTATCTCTTTTCTGAAGGCTTCCCATTTTCCAACCGTACCTTTACCTGCGAACATCTGCCTGCAATCAGCTTTTGAAAGTTCCAACACTGTCCTCATGACCTGTCCTACCTGCCAATCTCCTTTCCCATCTATCCGCTCCACCCTCCCCTCTGACTTATCACCTCCATTCCTACCCCCATTCACCTATTGTACTCTTTGCTACCTTCCTCTACCCTGGAGGCTTCCAGCCTCTATTCCTGATGAAGGGCTTTTGCCCGAAACGTCGATTTTCCTACTCCTCGTATGCTGCCTGACCTGCTGTGCTTTTCCAGCTTCACTCTGATCTAAACTCTTGTTTCCAGCATCTGCAGTCCTTACTTTTGCCCTTTCGAAAGTTCTTGCCGAATACCGTCAGAATTGGCCTTTCTCCAGTTTAGAACTTCAACTTTTAGATCTTGTCTATCCTTTTCCATCACTATTTTAAGTCTAATAGAATTATGGTCGCTGGCCCCAAAGTGCTCTCCGACTGACACCTCAGTCACCTGCCCTGCCTTATTTCCCAAGAGTAGGTCAAGTTTTGCACCTTCTGTAGTGGGTACATCCAGATACTGAATCAGAAAATATTCTTGTATGCAATTAACAAATCCCTCTCCATCTAAACCCTTAACACTATGGCAGTCCCAGTCTATGTTTGGAAAGTTAAATTCCCCTACCATAACCACCATATTATTGTTAGAAATAACTGAGATCTCCTCACAATTTGTTTCTCCCTCTGACTATTAGGGGTTCTATAATACAATCCCAATAAGGTGATCATTCCTTTCTTGTTTCTCAGTTCCACCTAAATACTTCCCTGGATGTATTTCCAGGAATATCCTCCCTCAACACAGCTGTAATGCTATCCCTTATCAAAAATGCCACTCCCCCTCCTCTCTTGCCTCCCTTTCTATCCTTCCTATAGCATTTGTATCCTGGAACATTAAGCTGCCAGTCCTGCCCATCCCTGAGCCATGTTTTTGTAATTGCTATGATATCCCAGTCCCATGTTCCTAACCATGCTCTGAGTTCATTTGCCTTCCCTGTTAGGCCCCTTGCATTGAAATAAATGCAGTATAATTTATTAATCCTACCTTGTCCCTGCCTGCCCTGAATGTTTGACTCGCTTCTGTTCTCAACTGTATCAGTCTCAGATTGACCTCTTTCCTTACTATCTCCTGGGTCCCACCCCCTCCACCTTACTAGTTTAAATCCTCCTCAGCAGCTCCAGCAAACTTTCCTGCCAGTATATTAGTCCCCTTCCAATTTAGGTGCAATCTGTCCTTCTTGTACAGGTCACTTCTACCCCGAAAGAGATTCCAATGATCCAAAAATGTGAATCCTACTTCCATACACCAGCTCCTCAGCCGTGCATTCATCTGCTGTATCCTTCCATTCCTGCCCTCACTAGCTCATTGCACTGGGAGTAATCCAGATATTACTACACTTGAGGATCTCCTTTTTATATTCATGTTGCGGTTGTATAAGACTCTGGTGCGGCCGCATCTGGAGTATAGTGTGCAGTTTTGGTCGCCATACTATAGGAAGGATGTGGAGGCACTGGAACGGGTGCAGAGGAGGTTTACCAGGATGTTGCCTGGTATGGTAGAAAGATCGTATGAGGAAAGGCTGAGGCACTTGGGGTTGTTTTCATTGGAGAAAAGAAGGTTTAGGGGTGACTTGATAGAGGTGTACAAGATGATTAGGGGTTTAGATAGGGTCGACAGTGAGAATCTTTTTCCACGTATGGAGTCAGCTATTACAAGGGGGCATAGCTTTAAATTAAGGGGGGGTAGGTATAGGACAGATGTTAGGGGTAGGTTCTTTACTCAGCGAGTCGGGAGTTCATGGAATGCCCTGCCAGTAGCAGTGGTGGACTCTCCCTCATTATGGGCATTTAAGCGGGCATTGGATAGGCATATGGAGGATAGTGGGCTAGTGTAGGTTAGGTGGGCTTGGATTGGCGCAACATCGAGGGCCGAAGGTCCTGTACTGTGCTGTATTCTTCTATGTTCTATGTTCTATGTTCTATGCCTAAGTCTCTGTAATCTCCCTTCTGGGTGAAGAAATGTCTCCTCATCTCTGCCCTTAATGGTCTATCCCGAATCCTCAGACTAAGACTCCTGGTTCTGGACACACACCAACAGTAACATCCTCCCTGCATCTACCCTGTCTCGTCCTGTTCAGATTTTAAAAGTCTCAATGAGATTCCCCCCCTCATTCGTCTGATAACTCTAGTGAAAACAACCCTAACCTAGTCAATCTCTCCTTGTACATCAGTCCCACCAGGGAATGTGGATTTGATATTACAACCAAATCAACATTCAACCTTAATGAATGGCAGAGCTGGCTCAAAGGGCTGAAAAGCGTACTCCTGCTCCTTAATTTGTATATTCACATGTATGTAGCTAGCTAGCAAACCACTCAGTTGTATCAAACCATTGAAAGGTCCCCAAAAGAAAATCCTGGACAGACTAACTTGCACTAACCTAGGCACCTGATACGAAAACGGCAAGCTCAGCCCCATTGGTCTTGCGGAGTACTCCTCATCAATATCTGGAGGCCAGTGCTGACTCACAGACTAGTCAAGTAACAACCTGACATAGTCACAGAAATCTATCTTACACACAGTGTCACAGACAACAACATCACTGTCCCTGAGTATATCTTGTCCCATTCGCATAACAGACCCAGCAGAGGCAGTGGCACAGTGGTATATGCAGTTGGGAGATAGCTACCCTGGAAGTCATAGAGATGTACAGCATGGAAACAGACCCTTCGGTCCAACCCGCCCATGCCGACCAGATATCCCAACTCAATCTGGT
>NW_025212064.1:0-15634 GCF_004010195.1 Chiloscyllium plagiosum
TTGGTCGTTTGTTCTGTGTCAGACTACTCTCCTACGAACCTGACCTTGAGAATTTTTTAAAACAGCAAGTTGTAACATTTTTTGGGTTTTTTTTTAAAAACAGTGAAACTAAGTTAAAAGTGAAGATTTGCAAAAGGATTGAACTCTGGAAGAACTTTAACAGCTAATCCTTTCAAGGAACACAGAATAAATAACTTGCTGACAACAGAATGCCAACAATTTTGCAGTTTACCACTGCAAACTCGGGGTCTACTTGTTGTAGTATTTACAAGGTCAATTGCTGTGTGATAGCCTGCTCAATCTTGGATATTTTCAAAACTTCACGTCCATTATAAATATGCTTTCCCACAGGAGCAGGGCTGTTCGTCAGCATTTCAGCACATATCTCAACTTCTTTTGAAAGAAAAGATGAAAAATCCAATTTACTGGGCAACATCCTGTTATACTGAGTACTCCAATCAAGTTCTCACATTATAGTCAACAGATATATTAGCTGGAAAGCAAGTAGTTAACACTATAATACATTTATTTTCTCAAGCAGAAATGAATAGCCTAAACTTCTTAATTAGCATCATTTTTTGCATAAAGTATTAAAACAGCACATTAATTTCCTAAATTTGGGGAGAAAGGACAGTTAACATTATGAGACCTATATGTACCTAGCTACAAAGTAGCTACGTACTGACAGCAACAGGGAGTTTCCAGTTCAGATCACAGAGAGAAAACACAATGTAACAAAGGAAAATTACTATGTTTTAATACTCTGATCTGGAATCATATCACAGACTCGAAACTGTTACACATAAGAAGTTACTTTGCAAGTGTAGGGAGATATTGTTGAGGGCAAAGAACATTCAAGAAATGGAAGTAGTGTTTGGCATCAAATTTAAAAAGGCAGCATGATACTCAAATTGCAATTCATGCATAACACACAGCTGCTACAGGCCAGAATGGAAGTCTACTCTCATTAATGAAGGAACTGTTACAGAATAAGTTCCATTCCTTCAAATACTCAGAAGTGCAAACTATAATTGTGCAAGAGCATATACTTTGACCCACAGACTGCAAAATATTTCCATGATGAAAACTGAGACATTACCTATCAACTCTACTCATGTACAGTAGAATTTGATTCCCCCTTAAACAAGGAAGTCTAGGTAAACTGTATTGGTTTTGCTGCAAAAGAAATGCTGCCTTATCGACATTGAAAACTAAATTTCACTTACTTTTTTTAAAAATTGGATAGCTAATAGTAAAACACTACAAATTTAGCCTTGCATTTGTGGCAGAACAAAATTTACAAAAAGGAAAGAATTAATAAATGTTTTGCTTATAGAACATTCCAGTGCCAATGTTGTAAAACTTGTTGCTTGTGTAACTGCAAAAAAAACTTGTACAAGACTTGCTTCTGAATTTGCATTAACACATTAAAAGAAGTGACAGCCATTACTCTTGATCCCACTTGTAAGACTACTCCCTCCTCCACGCCTGCCAATTACAAACCTGTAATTAAAAGGGAATCTTTCTCAAGTTTGGAAACAATTAGTGTTCAGTAGCCAGCTTTTAACAAGGATGTTTCCTTTCAAGGAAGAGGTGTTGTCCACTCTTGTAGAACAGCGTTGAGTGCATTCACTCATGAGTGATTTGCCCAAAGGCAGCTATTGGCTCACTGCTAACACTCCGCACTGTTTTCTTGACAGATTTTAGCCAGCAGTACCTTGCAATTGCCTTCTACTCTGGAACAGGGAATCAAAGTCACACCACTGCCATTACTTTGGATCACACACCAGACATCTGGCCAAATGAGCTAACACATTCCCCTCTCCAGAGCAGACATTGCTTATAGTGTATAATATTAAAGTCCATGTATTTCTATTACCAGACCTGAAAGCACACTACAGGCAAATAAGAACTTTTTGAAGGACAGCCATTGCTGTAATATAGGAATCGCAGTTGCCAGCTTTCAGGTAGCAAGCAGTGACGTGATCGGCACCAGATAATCTGTTCCTATCATGTAGAGAGAAGGATAAATAATAGTCAGGCCACTGGGGATAACTCGCTTTTTCTTCAAGATGCATCCACCAAAATTACATCTATCCAAGCAAGCAGATAGGGCCTTGGTTTAAAAGATCATCTGAAAGATAGCCTGAAATTACTCTGTCCAAGAAACAATTCCTTTTCAGGACTTTATGAAAGCACTGCAGTGGAAACTTCTTTACACACCCAAAACTGTGGTCACTTGCACTGTTTTAAACTACAAACTGCAGAATTAGTTAAATTCTGAATAAATTTTCCTGTCAATTACTACAGAATAATAATTTGATTTATGAAGTAATTAAGAAATGCAGGTTTAGGAAATGCAAAGTTCCTTTTACTGGTTAAAAAGTGAGACTATGATAAACAAAATACAATAAAGAATGTGAAGACAACCCAATCAAGTAAGCCACTGAAGTTGTGCAGCATCAAGTTTGGCCTAAATGAGCATGGACTGGGATGAAATCAGAAATCTCGATTAGACCACAGCTAGATCTCTTCAGATTTCCTGTCATCACATTACAGGAAGTGAACACATGCCAAAAGGGCTCAATGGAAATTTTCAGGGCACTGGTGAGATGCTTGTAATGTCAATGACCAAACATTCCAGAAACTATTAGAACAATGGTTAAAATCCCATCCTGCCAGAAAATGGAACTTAAAATGTAATTAAGGAAAGATTTGAAGAACAGTCTCAATAACGGTGACCAAGAAACTATCAAGTCTCTGTGGTGAAGGAAATCTGTCATCAGCAGCAGCTCTGGCTGACATATAACCCCAGATTCATAGCAATGTGTTTGACTCACATTCCACTTTGATTTTCTGGGCAATTTCACTCAGTTCAAAGGGAAAAAGTGGGGATGGGCAACAAATGCTTATCTTGTCAGCAATGCCCACATTCTATGAAAAACATACATTTTTTAAAAAGCTGTCAAGAATAGAGAACTTTATCCAAGAGGAACAATTGTATAGGTCAGGAACACAGCAGGCTTAAGAGAGATTTAATTGAAGTGTATAAAAATGCAAGGACCTGGAGACAGTGGATAAAAAGGACTTATTTCCCTTTGCCTCCTGGTTATGTGCCTGACTGGAGAGATTTAGAATAATTGACAGAGGAGATTCAAAGTATGAAGATCTGAAAGGGCGGTAGGGACAAAAAAAATAAACCTAGAGGGAGGCAGACTGATCATCTGGGTTAAAATCCCATTGTGACAAATGGTGAGATTTGAACTGAATAATCTAAAAAAAAACCAAAAGCGAGAATCTAATTGACACCATAAATCTATAGTGTGATTTTTTTTCCTGAAAACCTATCTGGTCACGAGTGTCTTTTAGGAAAGACATCTACCATCTTATATGTGATTCCAGACCCACAACAATTTGGTTGACACTGAACTACCCTCTAGAACTACCCTCTAAGCCCAGCAAGTCACTCAGTTCAAAGGGCAATAAATGCTAGTCTGGTCATCAAAACCCAATATTCATGAACAAAGATTTTAAGACATCATCAAATGTAAAAGTAACCTGGAAGACTACAGATGAAGAGTTGGAAACTGGAGCTAAGCTGGTACAACACAATGAGCAAAATGGCCTCCTTTTGCACTGTACATTTATGATCTGAAGCCTTGGTTTAGCATGACTTTGTCTTTAAATTTCTCATTGATGAGACTATCTTATATTACCCAGAAGTAAAATAGTAAACCTGGAATCAAAACCAGTAATAGAAAGGCAGAGTCAGTATTGAACAGCTGTAATCTGACCTTCGAACTATATGAAATACCACCATACATACCGACCGGGGAGAGGCGGCAATGGAAGGGGGTGTAGTGGTCAACGATTTGGAAATTACCAACTAGCAGTGAAATAAATTATTTAAATACTAAATAACATCACCAACTTCTTCGTAAACAAAATAATTGAAAAAAAAAATGATAATCCAAAGTAGTAGAAGTTGACATGGACTAACACAGTTTGGTTCAATTATGCCTTTACAGGAGGTCAAGACTCGGCTGAATTAATGGAGGGAACAACAGACTGGGCATTGGTGGTCGAAGACACAGCCACCATGGTGATACATATAGGTGACCACAAAGTAGGAATGCAGAGTTTAAAAAACAGTTTTAAGCCGAGAAAAGTAATTGAAAATAACAGAATGAGTTATTTAAATTAGGTGGGGCTAGTGGTCAAAAGCTGAGGGTAAAGTAACGGGCGCAACACTGCAACAGAATGGTGTATAGCAGCCAGGTTTAAGTAGTACTGAAGTTTGCAGAGGTTCTAAGATGAACTAATGAAGCACTGGAGAAGATGGAGGCACAAATTAGTATGAAGAAAACATGAAAAACTAGTTTACTTTCCAATTGACTGTCCAGGGAGTTATTGTTAACCAGGGCACAGGTTTTGATAGTGACCAGAGACAACGCCTTTAATTATTTCAAACCTTAACCATAAGCAATTTCAGCTCATCAGAGAGTTGATGCCAGACAAGCAGTCATTAGAACGGTGGAGAGGTCAAGCTAGATGTCATCAGCACATTTCACATACACATTTATAAATGATGTTACAAATAGCCAACATAAGAAATGGAGAACTACAAGGATAAATTCAATACTTAAATTTGCAGAGGCAGGAAGGAAAGCCATTATCAGCAACAAAAGTTATTTACATGCAAACAAGGCTTTCTATAGTAGCAGATAAAATATAGAAACACCATAGCTCCTTTTTCTTTCAGCAGTGAAGCAAGCAATATTTTTACATTATTACTCCTGCAGTACATAGTGTCAATAAATTTGTAGTACTGCAGCAGTGGGCAAACCACGCTTGCTTAGATTATATTTCAATCACTGTACATATAACAAATGGTTATCCTATTCTTGGACAGCAATCACAATTAGTTGCATTCATAGAAGTTCTTATTTAACATAGTCCTAATACACAATAATTTGAAACCAACTAAACTAAAGACAGGGAAACTCCAGTACTAAAATTTAAAAACAGGAGGGTGTAAGACTAGCTTCAATTTAACATTTTGCACTGCAGTTATTTGCTAATTAAATGCATATCTTAGCACTTAACACAGGACAGATCTTTTCAGAACTCAGCTCATGCCAACAGAAAAATGTAAATTTCACCACAGTGAAACTGGACCTAATCATTCATCATAAATGTTATTCAAATTTAAAGGGAAGTCTAAATAAAAACCTAAATACCTGCTTTAACAAATGATAGTGTGTGGTTTTGCGATGAAAGTATTGAATTTCCCTGAAGATTTGCTTGGTTCATTGCTTACTTCCCATTATGACAGATGTTTTAACCAGAAATGTTTCCATCACACAGCACCCGTGAAGAGATCATAGGAGTTCAAAATGATGTTTACGCTTAAATCAATTCCGAAAACAACTTATTCACGATGATCAGTAATTAAAGTGTTGTGTTAAAACAAAATTCAAAACAAAGCAACACAACGCCCCCCTCAATTTCCACAATCACCACTCCAAAAACTTTTGTGCTGTACATCAATTAAATAGAACATGTCGCCCTAGTACACGCCTAGGTGCTTCATGAGTGATGAGAGTGTTTTGAACTCAATGTGGAGGTAAAAAAGGGAAGGGTACAAGTAGAAGGACCACTGCAAAAGTAAACATTTACTATGTCCCCGTGGTAAAAGACCTGGACCTGAAGGCCTCGTGCATTAGGGATATATTATTCTACCCTGTCAGTAACACTGGGGGTATCTCTGGCGACAGTTTTCACACAGACACTCACTTCAGATGCTCCAACGAATGAATGTTTCGAGGGGACTTCCCGGAGCTCCCGCCAACCCAGCTTCTCGAACGACCAAACATCACTTCTGCACACTTTTTTCCTGCATACTATTTGCGGGACACAAGAAATATGCCAGTGACATTCAAACCTATCACCAACATACTGGCGGAAGATGAGACAGGACGCAGTAACGCTCCGACTGGGAGGGATGCTGGGAGTTGGAGTACTTTTCCGGGTCAGACAGGGACAGCTCAATGGGACCACGGCGGGGCAAAGACTACAACTCCCAGAGGTCCTTGCGAACGGGCCCGATTGCACTTTATTTGATCCTCCACCTTTCGCAGTCACGGTTTTACCGTCACCTGGCGATCACGGGAAGGACCTTATCAATAAGCGTGAGCTGGCGAATGATGTTACTTTCGAAGACTTTTTTTTGTTTGATGTCCTGTGGAGTTACGGCAGGCTATAACGTCTGACGCAGGACCATAAACCACCCCGGTACCAGACAAGCTGTTTCCTGAAGTCGGGGGAGGCGGGGTGAACGGCTGTGTCGTCTTCTGAGTGACGGCTAGACTGGCCATTCAGCGTGTCGAAGCGGCTGGATGGGCGATGCCCGTAGGCGGGACAAATAGCGTGCGTCAAGGGAGATGGACACATGGGCTAGCCATACAGCAAAGTCATGGGCTGCCAGGTGTGAACGTTAGCGTATGGGAAGGAAATTAACTGTTGATTGACGTCGGTTCTAACCAATCATGGAACGTAATACCGGAGGGCGCGGGCACAGGCGGTATCTACGTAGGGGATTGGCAGAGAAGAGGTACACGGCCGTATCGTCGATTGATGGACACCGACACTAGCCATTCAGTAGTGGTGCGCCTGGAGGGGAGGCAGGTTTCAGGACACGCACGAAGGAGATTGATAGTGTATCTAACCAATCGCAGAAGACTGCTGCAAGTCCCAGCGTGTTTGAGGTCCGAGATGGGGAGTGGTGTCGGAGCGACGGCTGTGTCGTAATTGATGGACAACGCGATTGGCCATTCAGCAAAGAGCCGGCTGTCCTCATAACGACGAGGAGGAGGTGCCTTCAATGTCTCAGCCTGTATGCGGGCCAAGGGTTGTTCTGTCAGCTGATGGACAATGAGTTTAGCCATTCAACAAGCGGCACGGTTGAGGGGGCGGTGCCTAATGCGTGCTGGCGTGAGTGTGTGGGACAAGGGCTGTGTCGTCAGGTGATGGACAACGCGATAAGCCATTCAGCAAGGGGCGCTGTCACCGCACGAGGAGGAGGGACAAAGGCTCGGTCGTCAGCTGATTGATAACGCGACCAGCCATTCATCACGCGGCAGTTTTGGGGGCGGTGTCTGCGTGGACGTATGGACGGGACCAGGCCTGTGCCGTAAGCTGATGGACAAAACTATTAGCCATTCAGCAAGTGGTGCGGTTAGTGGAGCCGTGCACGCCTGAGCGAGTAGGCGGGATAAGGGCTGCGCCGTCAGCTGATGGACAACGCGTCCGACCACTCACGACAGACCTAGCGGGCGAAGGGGGGCGGAGCGCGCGGTTTGTGAAGCGTCCGATGCCGACGGCCCCGTGAAAGAGGCGGGAAGAGAGGCGAGCGGGGCGCGCGTGCGCACAGTGAAGCGAGGCCTAGCGCTCGGATCCGCTTTAACCAAGGTGCGGGGAAGCCCGATGAAGCCGTTTCAATAAAGGAGGCGGGGGGGTGAAGAAAAAAAAACACGCAACAGACAGCCTCCGCTCCGGCCCGAGAGACAAGCCGAGAAACACAAATGTCTGCGCGGCAGGCAGGCGGGACCGCCGCGGTTTTGATGTGCCACCCGGTGCCACCTTGAGAGAAGCCTATGACCATTTATGCTGACCTCGATTCGGTGGAGTCGCTGTTCGATGAGCTGCCCTATATGTTTTACGTGGGATTGTTTTTTGTGAACGTGCTGATCCTGTACTATGCCTTCCTGATGGAGTACATCCTCCTGAACGTGGGCATCGTCTTCCTCCCGGACGACTTCGACCAGGCTCTCGTCGACCTCGGGGTGCTCTCGGATCCCGCATCGGTCACCTACGACACCGACCCCGAGCTGGATGTATTCGACGGCTACTTTGACTGAGAGCAATTAAAAAAAAAACACAACACGCACAAACACATCGCTTTGTGAAATTTATTGTTTTTAGACCTTTTCCCTCCAACTCCCCGCCCCATTCCCAAGGTCTCCCTTTTTTCCAACGTGGAACTGTACAGGTCAGGTCAGGATGACCGTCCCTTGGTTTTCTTTCACAAGCCGAGCACTTGCTGAACGAGACGATACTTTCGGACGTTATTACGGTGCTGACTCCGATTGTGCCAAGATTGCAATCAGTATGGATTGTGTCATTTCGGGGCGTTTGTCCGTCCTGCAACGGTGCAGACCCGAACTGCCTTCTCCAGGATTATCTGGACAAGTAGGTACCGGCTCTCTTTGCTACCTTCGTCTCCCGAGAGCTTCAAACTAACACTGAACAGATGAATAATGCTCAGACGTGCGATCCACACCGTCACTTTATAGATCTCTTCTCCCCCCCCCCCCATCCCCACTTTCTTCCTGTAATTTATTTAAGAAAGTAGTATTTATTCGTGTTTACACTATTCTGACGTTGACTGAAATCCGACTGAATGATCCTAAAAATGCATAAAAGTGTTTCTAAAGCTGGTGGTAAATCACTTATTTGAATGATGCGTTTTTTCTGGAAGGTGTTCTTGACAGGAACAAAATATTGTGATCTTGAAAGGAGCCGGATGGAATTGGAATGTGCTTCCAACCTGCCTGAAACAATTATATTTTTATAGGTAGTTTTGCACCTGATTGATTAAACGAACCCTGACTGTTTTCTTCCAAATCAGTGATAACGAATGATCAGGTTTTTTTCAGGGAAATCGAATCAGCCTGCAAGTGGGTGGGACTAAGCGACTGCAGTCTCCCAGTCTGGACACGTTTTACACAGCAGCCCTAAAAATGATAGCAGGGAAGGTACTGCATATTAAAGCTATTTATTTCATTGATAGAGTGATAAATAAGTAACAGTCACAAGGCATGCTACTTTAATTTTTTAAGTGGCGGCAATCTTGTCGTCCTCTGTTTGTCAGAGTCACATAACCAGAAAATTGAAATTTTAATACTGTATTTCCAGAAGTATTGTCCACCCTCAACAAAGTGTTGCACCTCCTGCATTGAGCTATATTTCAGACTTTCCTGCTATGATTTTTTTAAATGAAAATGTACAAGCTTAAGGAGAAAGTGATGAAGTTGCAGGTGTCTCACTGGGATTAGATGCTAAATGTAATGATGAGGAGTGTCACTGTTCCCACACTCTAAATTGTACTAGAAATTCTAGTTCCCCCTCTCCACTTCCATTCCACTGCCTTTTTTTCCTTGTGCATACTAAATGTGTCCAGTGAGGAACCATTTTCTGAACTATATAGCAGTTAAATATACCAAAATGCCTCATTTTACTTTTTTTTTTATTTTTCCTGAAGTTATATGTGCAGTGAAATAGCTGATGCAGCACAATGCCCAGAATTTCTGCATGTAATTGATGATGTGTTTATCATTGCAGCAATAATGTAAAGGAGGTAAAGTTGCCTTGTCAATGCAGGCCTCCTTTCTCTGCCACAAAACTATGTTTAATTTAACCCAAATATTTTCAAATCTAAAATGCAACTCCACAACATTTCTGTATATACTGAAGCAGAAATTACCTCCTTAAATGGTTAATTTCATTATTGACATAATGATTTGAAAGCTGCTTGTATACCATTAATTCTGTCAAATTCCCCTGCTTACAATGAAGTTATTTCAAATAATGAGCTGAGAGAATTGAATGCTTTGAAAAATGAAAATATTCAGTACTGTATTCTATAGCTGACAGCAGCGAATAGTTAAAACAGTGATCTGTTGACCCAGAAGTTACTGCATGGTAGGATGCCAATTCTTTGGCTGTCTGATAGTCAAGTGCATATTTACACAGCTATACAAAAGGGTCTTAGATATTTCGGGGATGGACTGTATATCAATAGTAAACATTTTCACTAATTTTTGACAGGCAATATCAGGTATGAAGTGAGATATGTCTGTGAGCAACTGAAAAAGATAATTATCATTGCTTATTGCTGGTACCCATTGAGGACAATATTCACCAATACTGCCTCCTGAAATGACCCTGCATTCTTCATGGTAAGCTTACAATGGGCAGTATTAAATAATAGTGGAAAAGTCTCTCTCATGCAACAACATACTCTTGTACCTCAGTCAGTTCTCATTTTCAGTCTACCCGTGTAATTATTTCAAGAATTGAAAAGATATACATGGAGAGTTACATTATTGTGCAATATGTCATTATCGAGAGTTTGCTGTTTATTACTCAAGAATCCAGAATTTAATATTATTGTTCTGAAGGTTCTTAGCAGGCTGTTGACATTTTGTAAATGGTGTAAGTGGGAACAGCTGCCACAGCATGCAATCTTTGTATTAAAATTGAATTCTTATTTTGACCAACTTCATGCTTCTAATACCTTCTTGTTCTAGTTGACATACTGCCATAGTGTGAGGAGCACAATACCTCTCATGACTCCTACTTTCCCAGCCCTGAGAAAGTCCACAGTCCTGAGTGGTACACTAAGGAAAAAAAATAAGCTGTTGAAACTATAAGATGGGTGGGTCATGTCGAGTTGTCTTTCCTTTGTACCTAATGGTGGGTGAAAGAATGGATCTTGCAGTGGCCTGGATGCAAATAACAATTATCCAGTGCCTTTAGTTATAAAGCACCAGCATGAGAAATCACCACTGCTCAGTGTAAATTAAACACAAACATTCTATTGGCCTAGATTTATCTAGTCATTCCTGGTTAGTTTTAACATCTCGGCTTGCTCCCATTTGATGTTCTTTGCTATTTCAACTCATTATTGACCACTGAAATGACCAACAATTAAGCTAACAGCCTGCCTTCAGTCAGTATTTTTACCCCAGCTCTATCCTAAAAGAGATTAAGTTTTGTTTCAGTTGTACAATATATTATTAGGACCACAGCTGTACAATTGTTTATAATGATGGTCTTTTTATTTAACAAAGGATGTAAATGTGTTGAAAACAGTTCAAAAAAGCAACATTGAATGGTTAGGTTATTTTAGGGGGAAATATTGGACAAGGTTGAGTTTGTATCCACTGGAGTTTGAAAGAGTAAGAGTGATCGAAGCATATCAGATCGATACGGTGTTTGCAGAAATGCGTCCTTTTGGGAGAATCAAGAAGTACATGCCGTTATTTAAATAAAGTGGTTGCCTATTTCATTCAAGAGATGACAGAAGAAAACATCCTAAGTGAAGGTCATGAGTCTTTGGAACTTTTCTTCAAAGGGTGGTGGAAGGTTGAATATTTTAGAGGTAGGTAGATGGGTGTGCATGGTCATTGGATCAGTCAAGATCTTATTAAATGGTGGAGCAGGCTTATAATTTGTATTTTGTCTCGGTTGTGACTTATCCAGCACTTGCATGAATTTTACGAACAAATTGCAGTTTATTATATAGATTTTATGGGCAAACTAATTCAAGATCAATAGCAAGTTAAAACTATTCAGTAAACGTAGGCAGAAGTGGGTACTGCAATGCTGGAGATCAGAGTTAAGATTAGAGTGGCACTGGAAAAGCACAGCAAGCCAGGCAGCATCCAAGGAGCAGGAAAATTGACAGTTCAGGCAAAAGTCTGATTCCTGATAGGTTTTGCCTAAAACGTCAATTTTTTTTTTCCCTGCTCCCTAGATACTGTCTGGCCTGTTGTGCTTTTCCAGCACCACTCTAATCTGTTCAATCTCATTCCTCTGCACATGCAACGTTGGAACCTCATTTGTACCGTTCTTTGGGGGCATTGAGCAAAGGCCAACCTCAGTAGCCAACTCCTCTGCAATTCTAAGGGCCATGCTTGTGGCTTCTAGTAGGTTGTCTCAAGCATGAGAAGTTAGAGGGAGCAAGACGCGAACATGACATAAGATGCAATAATTTAGAAGCAAAGGTGCAAGATATTTCTAAACTACTGCCCATTCACCTGTTTTTAAATCATGCAGTGGCACTTTTAGGCATGCCATGATTGCAAATAAAATGACAGCAAAGTAGGACCAACAAATGTAATCAATGTTTTCTATTCAAATAGCAGCTAGTCACTGCTGTGGCAAGCTCGTCAGCAGCCTTATCATCTGGTAATTTTGTATTGATTGCAGTGCTTGAAATTGCAACACAGAAGTCATCTATATATTAAAAAACAAAACAGACAGTCTTTGATTAAAACTTCAGGGATTTCAAAAGTATATCCATAATTAAAGCTGGAAAAAATCAACAGATCAGGCAGAATATTAGAATAGCTGGTGTATGATCTTTCATCAGAATTATGTTAGCAATAACTTCAAGCTATCTTCTCTCCCTGCCCTGCGATCAGAACATTTGATTGCCATGTTTCTGGCTGACTGCTTCCTTCTTTCACCATTGCTATTGTGAAACCATTCACTATTGGGATTGATATTTTGATGTTTATTCCTCCAACTCTTTTACTCATAGGGCATTAACAGAACACCGTTTATCACCTTCTCAAAGGACTATGATAGAAATTGAGGGAACCCATGGCAGTAAAACAGAAACCTTTAAATAAAAGAACATTTGGATTTCCATGGGAGTACAAAACAAAAAAAAAGTATGATAGTGAAATGTTAAGTCTACTCTCCAAAGATTTAAGTTTCAAAAAAAATCTACTGGGTAAATAGAAAGATTCTATTTTGATTCTTGATTTTAGTATAGCGATATTTGGAATAGATATCTAATCATTTGGAGTAATTTTAACAACCTTTCCTGGTACAATTACAAACCGTTGATGAAACTACACACCCTATACATCTAATTCAACTAAGATTACAAAAACACTCCAACCTGTCAAACAAAGTTAATGCGAAGAAATTGACAGCTTTTTAGCCTTGGAATATAGAGACAAGATCTAAAAAGTAGTAGTCTAGAGGAGATGGAACAACAATTGAGAATTGGAAGTGATGTAGCAAAGCCTGCAATTGAATTTGATACAATTTCCCAACTTTTGTCCCTTTTCTGTGCCATTGAACAGGCTAGAAGAATTGGAAACATCCTCCTTTTAAATCGCAGTGGAGGAAAACATCCAAAAGTCTTTGATTGCCATGCAAATTGAATAGTAATAGAAATAAGCAAAGCATTTCAAACGATCTTTGTGGAAAATTCATTTGATGGGAAAGAAGATATTAGTATTTGGAAATTTTGCATCAGTGCACCTGTGGCATTAAACACAACCAACTTGCGTCTTACAACACTCCAAAAATGTGGCTTAAAGTGCAAAAAAAGCTGAATGTCGCTGAGGTTAGCATGCAGCACAGCAAGGATTTGCATTATTCATTTTTCAATCATGCTTTTCATACGATTGGAACTGCAGATTCATTTAAGAATGGCTCAATTCAAAGAATCTCTAACTGATCTTGTAATGAAGTATTAATATAATTTAATCATTTAAATGTAATTTTTTTTGTTACACCTTCCAGTGAATGATGCCTGCTTTTAAAACGCTTGATCTGATCTGTTGCATCAGGACATGGAACATGCAAAGTCTTAACTACTTGCAGTACCTGTTACATATCTAATTCAATAAGTTCAATATTATATATAAAATTTATATATAAACCAAAGCAGACATGAAAATAACAAAACAAAACTTTTGCCAAGGTATATTATTTCAATGAGCGAACACATACTGCAGCACAGAGGAACTATGCAGAGCAGAGGAAAATCACCTGTAGCGTGTACTCAAAAAGAATGGGTACCCAACAACACAGTCCGCCGATTTCTCAGCATCAGACCCAAACAAGCAGACAAAACATATCTAGAAACCCTAGCCACTCTCCCCTACATCAAAGACATCTCGGAAATGACTGCTTGACTACTCGGACCCCTTGGCATCATGGTAGCCCACAAACCCACCAACACACTAAAACAGCAGCTAATGAACTTGAAAGACTCTACACAGACTATGAGCAAAACTAATGTTATTTACAAAATACCGTGCAAGGACTGTAACAAACATTACATTGGACAAACAGGCAGAACACTAGCCACCAGGATACATGAACACCAACTAGCCATAAAAAGACATGATCCTCTCTCACTAGTAGGAGAAAGTGAAGACTGCAGATGCTGGAGATCAGAGCTGAAAATGTGTTGCTGGAAAAGCGCAGCAGGTCAGGCAGCATTCGAGGAGCAGGGGAATCGACGTTTCAGGCATGAGCCCTTCTTCAGGATGAGGAAGGACACCACCTCAACTGGGACAATACATCCATCTTAGGACAAACCAAACAAAGACACCCACGAGAATTCCTAGAAGCATAGCATTCCAACTGGAACTCTTAACAAACGCATCGAGTTAGACCCCATCTACCACCCCCTGAGGGAAAAAAAAACAGGAAGTGACTTCACCACAGGAAATAACATCACCAAACCAAAGAAACCCAAACATAAATAGAAAGCAGGAATCTTCGGCATTGCTTCGCCTGAGGCCCACTTAAGATGTTACCTAGTAAGGTAACGAAACATCTGGAAATGAACCTTCCAGCTCAGTGAGCAAACCTACATCCAAAACCTCAACCTGAGCTACAAATCTCAAAACTTGCCAAAACTTTAGTGATTCTTGCCTCATAAACAAGATTGCTTACCTGTAGGTGGAAGGCTATGGATCTTCATTTGATTCAGTTGCAACTCAAACTTGATGTTGAGGATCACCAGGCTGCTGTTCTGTTGCTTTGAAGGTGGAGGATTGTGTGTCATTGTGGGCAGTTGTGAAAAAGACTTTTATACAGCTTTAGTAAAAGCAGGCAACAGCCAAAACAAGCTGTACAAATATAAACCTGCACAAGCATACTAGACGTTTCTTCCCCCGCACACTGGGAGTCATGCAAGAACTGTGCTACTGCAAATCAGGCTTATGTTATTGGGATGTTGGGAATTAAAGTAAAAATCACATTATGTGAAAGTGCGTTAATAAAGAACTACCTGTGGACAGATAGATGACAAATCAGAGATGCTGGAAATGAGCATAGAGTCAAAGAGTTATAGAGTTGTGCAGCATGGAAAAAGACCCTTCAGTCCAACTCATCCATGTCGACCAGCTATCTTGAATTAATCTAATTCCATTTGGCCCATATCACTCCCAACCCTTTCTGTTCATATACCCATCCAGATGCTTTTTAAATGTTGTACTAGCCTCCTGCACTTCCTCTGACAGCTCATTCCATACATGCACCACCCTCTGCGTGAAAAAGTTGTCCCTGAGGTCCCTTCTAAATCTTTTCCCTCAAACCTGTGCCTTCTAGTTTTGGATCCCCCACCCCCATTCTGGGGAAAATACCTTGGCTATTCACCCTATCCATGCCCCTCACGATTTTGTAAACCTTTATAACGTGTCAGATACAGACCGCCAGTCAACAATCCACAAGCCAGAGACACAGCCAGACAGAACGGATTCGGGATGGTCCAGGTAATGATTACAGACGCGCACAACAGACTTCACAAATACAGACAAGAAATTGCGCGCCAAAAGTCGTTAATTTCAAAAACCACTAATCAGGAATGGACCCAGACCATAGAATGGGCTGTCACCATAGGACAGAACAGGACCACACACCGCAAAAAAACGGCACTAAAAGAAAACATGGCCAAACTAACACACAACAAAGAGGACACCACAACACATACCTGGGTTAAAAACCTCTCCCACAGACAGGTCACAGACACGGAAAG
>NW_025212064.1:17435-25000 GCF_004010195.1 Chiloscyllium plagiosum
CCGATACCCAGCATGAGCAAAACAAATGTAGTGTACAAAATCCCATGCAAGGACTGCACAAAACACTATATAGGACAAACAGGAAGACAGCTAACGATCCGCATCCATGAACATCAACTCGCCACGAAACGCCACGACCAGCTATCCTTAGTAGCCACACACGCAGACGACAAGCAACATGAAGACTGGGACAACACTACCATTATAGGGCAAGCCAAACAAAGAACAGCCAGGGATTTCCTAGAAGCATGGCACTCATCTACAAACTCCATCAACAAACACATCGACCTGGACCCAATATACCGGCCACTACAGCGGACAGATGAAACTGACAACCGGAAGCGGCAGGGACAGGCCACTATAAATGCCGGAGGAAACACCACAGAAGCGCTTCACAGGAGGCTCCCAAGCACTGAGGATGTCACCTAGATAGGGGACGAAACATTTGCAACAAAAATTTTCAGCTCGGCGAACAGAACCACAACAACGAGCACCCGAGCTACAAATCTTCACCCAAACTTTATAACATCACCCCTCTCAGCCACCAACACCCCAAGGAAAATAGTGCCAGCCTATTCAGCCTCTGTCTTCAGCTTAAACCCTCCAACCCTGGCCAACACCCATGTAAATTTTTTCTGAACCTTTGCAAGTTTCACAACATCCTTCCAATAGTAGGGGGAGCATTTCCTGCGAACCCTGATGATGATGTAACATGCCAATCCCTGCCCTTTCTTGCTCCCTCACAGCTGACATATTATTTACCAGTGGACCAAATTGATACTCATACAGAGTTGTGGCAAACTTAGATCTGCCTTCTACAGTCCTACCAAACTCAAATATTGCTGGATCAAATAAATCAGATCTACCACACATGCTACTAAAATTTGAGGATCATCCCCAGTGCTATCATAATTTAGCTCTGTCCTAATTTCTACAAAAAGAATGTTAAAATGAAGCCCTTAAGAGAAAGGTTTGGTTTGGAGAAAGAAAGGTTATTAGTACCCTCCAAGATGATCCTGGGATACTAAATAGTTTGGTCTAAGAAAGTGAGAGCCACAAGGTTTAGAAAGATTTGGCTAACCAAACCAATAATGTGGAAATACACTGAATAGCAATTCACCTTGATGTATTTCAATTGTGAAAGTCTTGAGTTTTTTGCATCAGAAACAAATACAAGAACTTTGCCAACACCAATGAACATGTTGACATCAATAAATTCTGATATCCAACCTAGAAATACAGCATGTGATCCTTGAAGACCACAATTTGTGAAAATAACAGAATTTCATAGAAATATTAAACATAAAAATTTGTACCATGTTAAAAATTAGTTTAAATTCAGAATATTTGTTCAAAATATTTAAAACAAGTGATGGAACAAGCCATTTGTAGGACCGAAATTAATGAATAACAACGTAGCAGCTCAACGCAGCAATAATTGAAATCAAACAGCCATCTTAGATCAAAAACATCTCGTGGTTTCACTCTCCCAGAGGAGATGCAATTACTTCTTTTAAAAAGACAAAGATTTGTTATTCTTTCTTGACCCAGAACTGAGTATGTAATGACAGAATCTGTACAATCTGTATTTTGTCCAGTCAGCCATGATCAGAGGCCTACGTGATGTAGTAATTCACAACCTGAATTACTTCTGTGTCTTTAACATTTAAAGCCATCTCAAGACACTGCGTAGTGTCAAAGATAACGGTAACCAATGAAGGAATAATTGAAAGAGTGACCAAAATCTTAGATGTGGAGCTGGATTTCAAAGAGCATTTTGTGGTCAGTGTGCAGATAGGTTTTCTAAGGAGTTCTATTGAGGTTTATTTATTCATTCATGGGATATGGGTGTTGTTGCTTACCCTAATTGCTGTGTAGAAAATGGTGTTGACCTGCCTTCTCGAGCTGCTAGAATGTGCTGTCATGAAAAGAGTTCCAGGATTTTGACCCAGCAGCAATGAAGAAACAGTGCTATAGTTTCAAGCCAGGATGGTTTGTGGCTTAGAAAAGAATTAGCAGATATTCTTGTGCTTCTAGGTGGTAGAGGTCAGAGGATTGGAAGGTACTCTTGGGAGGGAGGTGAACTTGTACATGGTACACATTGCACATTGGTGCATGTTGAAAGTGATGCATGTGGTTCTAATCAAGCAGCAGTTTTGTCCGTGATAATGTCAAGCTTCTTAGAGTCATAGAGATGTACGGCACAGAAACAGATCTTTTGATCCAACTCACCATGCTGACCAGATATCCTAAATTAATCTAGTCCCATTTGCCAGCATTTGGTCCATATCCCTTTAAACCCTTCCTATTCATATACCCATCCAATGTTGTAATTGTACCAGCCTCCACCACTTCCTCTAGCAGCTCATTTCATATACGCACCACCCTTTTTTGAAAAAGTTGCCCCTTAGGTCCCTCTTGAATCTTTCCCCTCTCATCTTAAACCTATGCCCTCTAGTTCTAGATTCCCCCACCCCAGGGAAAAGACTTTGTGTCTATTTATCCTATTCATGCTCATGATTTTATAAACCTCTATGAGATCACCCCTCAGCCTCTGATGCTCCAGGGGAAACAGCCCCAGCCTATTCAGCCTCTCCCTATAGCTCAAAACCTCCAACCCTGACAACATCCTTGTCAATCTTTTTTGAACCCTTTCGAGTTTCACAACATCCTATAGCAGGGAGACCAGAATTGCACACAATATTCCAAAAGTGGCCTAACCAAGAGTGTTGTTGGAAATGCACTCATCCAGCAAGTGGAAAGTATTCCTTCACATTCCTAACTTGTGTTTGATAGACTGTGGACAGGCATTGGAGACAAGAGGTGAGTTATTCACTGCAGAATTCCTCACCTCTAACCAGCTCTTGTCCCAACAGTATTTTTACAACTGATCCAGTTCAGTTTCTTGTCATTGGTAACCCTCAGGATGTTGATAGTGGGGGAATGTCAAGAGAGGTTAGATTAGATTAGATTACTTACAGTGTGGAAACAGGCCCTTCGGCCCAACAAGTCCACACCGATCCGCCGAAGCGCAACCCACCCAGACCCATTCCCCTACATTTACCCCTTCACCTAACACTGCGGGCAATTTAGCATGGCCAATTCACCTAACCTGCATATTTTTGGATCCTGGGAGGAAACCGGAGCACCCGGAGGAAACCCACGCAGACACGGGGAGAATGTGCATGGACAGGGATAGAAATTATAGCTCTTGATGTTTCTAGCAATCACATTGCCTAATACAGAGAAAAATAAGAGAGATTTAATTAAAGTCAATTTTCTATAGTTTATTAAAAATAGCAGCAAAGTTTAACATGATGATTTAGTGCATTTTTTTAAACATCAAACTCAGAATCAGTTTAGCCCTTTTTAAAAACAAAAACTTGTTAAATTGCTTTGCTTATTCATCTGAGACAACAAATTCTGTACAAATATTTACAACTGATGTTTCTAGTTTACATATTGACAAATTACACAAGCATTTTATACATATTCACCATTCCGTATTGTGAAAAAGAACTCAAATCATTTCTGTACTATAATTAATAGCAATTACTAAAATTAAAGTATATTGTTTGTTTTTATAACTTGCTGGAATACTCAAGAAAGAAAACATGTAAAATAGAAAATGTTTAAAAAATAATACAAAGTAAAAGTTTTTCGTCCTTTCCACATGTAGACTGGAATGTAAGAAAACCAAAATTTGCCTCTCAGTTTCCACGAGTGCAAAACAAAAAGCTTTAATCTTGTTTCTCCTTTTACCAATGTTTCCATTCTGTATACTGCCAAGCAAAACTTGAAAATCTGAAAAGTTGTATTATTGCTTAGTTTTGATAAGTATCTTTAACCACCATATCTCATTTCTACACCACCATCTAAATAGTGCCTAGCCACAGAATAATAGTTAGTTATTTGATCACTCCCTCAGTAGTGATTTATTCCCACAGTTTATGTCCAATTCAGAATCAGCATAGTACAGGCTTTGAAAAGAAAGAGAGTAAAACTGGAGTCAGGGCTTTTATCAAGCCACTCTTTACTTTGTCATTACAAAGTGCACATGTTGAAACTATTATCATATACTGTCTTGGCTAGAAACGTTACTGTAAGAAATGATGGTCTTAGGGCCTAATAAATTATACAAAAATGAGCATTATTAAAATACTTGGCTCACCTCTCCCCTTTCTGACTAAACAAATCTGTAACAGTTCCACAGCACTGCATGGAATTCAAATATGATATATCAAATATTGGAATTCAAATATACCATTATCTAATCAAGACATAACCCTTAAATGAATCTTATGGAAAATCATTCCAAAGCCTGATAGTATGTCTCATGCTCACTGAACTAAAGACAGTCTGGGTAAATTTAACAATATATCCATACAAGAGGTAAGCAAATGAGGGCCAGAATGGAGAGGTCTCCTTTGGATACCTGTACCATGGTAATTGGACATTTGAATGCAGCAACTGAATGAGATGTCCACCAACCACAGAGATCAGATGTATCAACAGATAGGAAGGGAAAATTACTTTGGAGGGGACAAGCTATAGAGCTCAAACCACCTTACCTCATCCAATCGAGTCAAACTGCTCATCTTCCATGGGTCATGAGTCCATTGCCTTTTCCGATACTGTTCTGTTGGATTTGTACTGTTGTTGAAAAAACTACATCATCTTTAACCATCTTGAGCAATTTGTCAACTGTGATTAAATAAATAACTGTACAATATAGCAAATAAATCTGAAGAACATCAAAACTAGCTGAGCTATTCCATCAATTGGTTATCAAAAACTATTGCAGTGCATAACTAAGTCAAGACCATTTTGGGTTTTTATTTCTGGAAAGTGACTTAAATTTGCTCTAACTAAAGCAGTAGTGTGTAACATGATGTTCAGAAATTAGCTGGCGTTTTGCATACCCTTGTCCTAAATTGCACTAAATCCTATTCATTCATTATCCCTGTATTCACTCAATTAAACAATGCGTCAATTTTAAAATTAATATCCTTGTTTCCTGATCCTTCCAAGTACTCAGCTCTCTCTCTAATATCTGTAAACACCTGCAACCCTCCAAGATATTTGCACTCCTTTAATTTTGGCCTCTTGTGAAACCTTTATGTTCATCATTCCACTGTTGGTAACCTTGCCTTAAGGTGCCAAGGTGTTAAAGTATGGAATTCCTCAGATAAACCTCTCCTCCTTTCTTCAAAAATGTTCCTTAAAATCCATTCCATTGATCAAGCTCTTTATCACCTGTTCTAATCTCTCCTAATGTGGACTGGTGTCAAGGTTTGTTTTATAATGCCCCTGTGAAGTATTTTGGGATGCTTTATAATGTAAAAGCTGCTACATAAATACAAGCTGTTTATATATTTGCCAAAGGAAAGCACACTAATATGGTCCCTTTTATACATAAACAGCAGCAGCCAACTACCAACACTACAATAAAGTAACCATGTGCAATAAAAAATTCATTTCGTGCAAAATTTTATACAAGATTCAAGTTTCTTTCTAAATATTCCATAGGTTAGGCCCTCTGTAAAGATTATGCTCAATAGAATTTGGTAGATTGATTTTGTTAGCAATAGCAATAATGAACCTGTAGAATGATTGGCATATGGTTTCACAGCTCCGCTCATGGGAGACTGCAAAGTTGCATTGCATTGTTCTCCCTATACACTATCCTGAATGACAATGACAGTGAAGGTCTCAAGAAAACAAAACCATAATAAACATTGATCTCTTGATACAAAGAATGTTGGTAAGTAAGGGAGGAAAATCTATGAAGGCTTCATATAAAAAGAACAGAACAGATAATAGCACAGAAATTGGCCATTTAGTCCAGCACATATATGTTGTTTATGCTCCACAGCCTGTTCCCAATTGACTTCACCTCCATGCAAAAAAAATCACCTCTTGATTTGTTGTTCTCATGTACCTATCTGGCTTTACTTTAAATAGTATTCATCACAACAACTTTACATGATAGCAATTTCCACATTCTAAGCTTTCCCCTGATTTTGATACATGTGGCAAAGTCTTCATTGATATTTCTGCTGTTTCGTGGTGATGAAAGCAATCTGCAAAGATGATGTCTGGCATTGCTACTGGTTCCACTGCACAGTCTGTAGACCAATGTCGAAGCTTGATGCTTTTCAATTTAGTCTGAAGAAATATGAAGCATAAAGATTTCACCTGCAATTCCTGCTTTGTGCATTCTTGTACAAAACTGTAATCAAAACACAAAGAAAATGTTCATTTGCTGTGTTCCATTTGAAGTAAAATTAGCTTGCCTCACTGGAAAGACGAAGACAAAAAAGGAAGGAAAGATGGTATTGGTTAGGACATTGAACTTCTAGGATTAGACATATAAACCAGCCCAGACATCTTGATTCTCTGCCTGCTGTAATGATTCCTAGTGGAGCAGTTTTCAATGCTTTTAACTCCATTCAAACTGAGTGCACATTTGACAGAGTCATAGAGTTGTACAGTATGGAAACAGATCCTTTGGTCCAACTTGTCCATGCTGACCAGATATCCTAAATTAATCTTTTCTCATTTGCCACCACTTGGCCCATATCCCTCGAAACCCTTCTTATTCATATACCCATCCAGATGGTTTTTAAATGTTGCAATTGTCCCAGCTTCCACCACTTCCTCTGACAGCTCATTCCATACACACACCACCCTCTGTGTGAAAAAGTTGCCCTTTACGTTCCTTTTAAATCTTTCCCCTCTCACCCTAAACCTATGCTCTCTAGCTCTGGACTCACCCAACCCAGGGAAAATATCTTGTTTATTTACCTTATTCATGCCCCTCATGATTTTATAAAACTTTATAACATCACCCCTCGGCCTCTAATGATCCAGGGAAAACAGACCCACACTATTCAGCCTCTCCCTATAGCTCAAACCCTTCAACCCTGGCTACATCCTTGTAAATAATTTCTGAACCCTTCAAGTTTCACAACATCCTTCCTATAAGAGGGAGACTAAAATTGCACGCAATATTCCAAAAGTGGCCTAACCAATGTCCTGTACAGCTGCAACATGACCTCCCAACTCCTGTACTCAATACTCTGATCAATAAAGGCAAGTGTACCAAACACTTTCTTCACTATTCTCTCTACCTGTGACTCTATTTTCAAGGAACAATGAACCTACACTTCAAGTCTACAGCTTGGTGGTTGGGGAACACTTTCAAAGTTTGTGGACAAGACAAAATTTGAAAGAATTATAAACTGTGAGGATTGGTGCAGAGTTTCAACACAACATTAACATGTTGGTGGATTGGGAGGAGAGATGGCAGGTGAGTTCAATGGAGAGAAATGTGAGGTGATACCTCTTGATGCATGTTACAACATGAAGATTCAATATAAAATATATACTCTAAAGTGTGTGCAGGAGCAGAGAAACCCGAGTGTTTATATGTGCATAAGTCATTAAAAGTGGTAGGACAGTTAGAGAGTTGTTAATATTTATATAGTATTCTAGGCCCTATCAGTAGGGGCATTGAGCACAAGAGTAGGGAAGTTATGCTGAACCAATCTAGGAGGCTGGTT
>NW_025212065.1:0-25000 GCF_004010195.1 Chiloscyllium plagiosum
ACAGTACAGACACTGGCCTCTTATACATATAATCTTCCCTTGGCCCAACCAATAACAGCTATGCTTTTGACTTCCAATGCCTCACCACTGGAACTGCGTCCTTAAACCCCTGGGCTCTCCGTCTCCCTCTTCTTCTTCAAACACTTCTTAACAATATACCTCATCTCTCTTTCTTTGGCAATATGCTGCACTACTTACAATTTCGTAAAATGCACTGGGATGCTATTATTGTAGCATAAAATAATAGTATGCTACAAACAGATTTCTTTGAGGGAAAAATAACAGCAGAATAAAACAGCAGCTGGCATCTGCAAAATATTCCTGTAATATTTCAACACATTTTCTAGAGTATGAATAATTGAATTGACTTGTAACTTGTGCACGCAATGAAGCGTGCCATAAAATAGTTATAACTCCATGCTACGATTCGACATCAGTTGGTTTTAACATTTAGTCAAACAAAATTGATAGTATGCTGCTTGCAACTGGGGTTTAATTGCTTTTCAGAGTGACACCTCTTAAATCCAGAAAACATAACAGATGTGACAACAAAATGAAGACAGAATTTTCCCTGCCCTGAACTATGTCGGCAATGGCAAGTCAATTGGGAAAATGTGGGTTGAAAAGTGTGGCACTGGAAAAGCACAGCAGATCAGGCAGCATCCAAGGAGCAGGAGCAAGAGTGTGATTCATCGGAAGTAACTCACTTTGTGAGGTAGTCAAGAGCTAGGGATAAGAGTCTGGTGTCTTGCTTTCTATCATCATTAATGCAGGAGAGTTGTTTTAAGGCAATTATGCTGCATTGGTAAAGCTCCCCACCTCTGAGCCCTTACTGTGAGTCCTCATTTTCTCCTAATTGGGAAAATGTGCCAACCTCAGAGAAACAAGATACTTGATCTTTGGAAAGAAAATGTTCGATTTTTCCACCCAAGGTTTCAGCAGTGAGGTGAAGCCTTATTAATGAGCAGCATTACTTGCATGCTTTAACATCTTTATATTACTTAATCTCATCTGAATTAGCAGTTTGCTATTTTCCCAAGAAATGGGCAGCACAGTGACACAGTGGTTACCATTGCCATCTCACAGAGCCACGGACCTGAGTTCAATTCCAGCCTTGGGCATGGGCTCTGTGTCAAGGTCAGGAATGATGAAGGACTCCTGCCCAAAACGTCGATTTTCCTGCTCCTCGGATGCTGCCTGACCTGCTGTGCTTTCCAGCACCACTCTAACCTTGACTCTGATCTCCAGCATCTGCAGTCCTCACTTTCACCACGGGCTGTCTGTGCAGAGTTTGCAGGTTTTCCCCATGAATGCCAGGGTTTCCTCCAAGTGCTGCCACACTGCAAAGATGTGTCGATTAGGGGCACTGGCCAATATAAAAATTGCTCCACAGTATGCAGGAATTTCTCCTCAATGCAGTTCAAAATGGCCATTCCAGCATTCTGAGTCGGCAACCATGTGTTCAAGACACCTCAGCTAGGAAAAATATCCTGGCAGCATGTACAGCATTATACCTCATCTCTCATCCTTCTACAATATGTTATAATATCCTGTCAAGTCCTGTTGCCCTCCAGCATTTCTATCCTCTCCAAGATGTTAAAACGGATATTTCTCAAAAAAAGGAGGACATGCAGGACTGGGGAGTTTGAGGGCAGAATGACTCCATTAAGAGGGAGTAGAAGTTTCACTTTCCTCGTGGAGAGATCAAATTTAGAGACAAACTCACCAGGGTGTTAGTAGTAAGTTGGGACCTCATTCCAACCTGGTAGGTCCTTATTATTAGTACATTTGCACGCTGAGGATGGTAATATTATTAAACATTTTGTAAGTACACTTGGTTCATCCAAGAGCAAAAGAGCAAAGCCCATTCATGACCATTATGAATCACCAGAATTCCATTATCCTCTTGGGATATAGACCTACCTCTGGCATCCTTTCTTGTGGAAAACCTTTAAACCTGTGACCTCTGGCACCTAGAAGATTATGGGATGTGAATCTATGTCACTCACATAGCGGGGCTACTGCACATTGCAAATACTTCATACAAGACTCTGACACCACATCTATAGTGGGGGTACATAACCTTTTCAACTCTATCCAGAGTCAAAAATAGTCAACGCAAGTAATATAAGACTTCCTGTGAAAAATGGATATGATGTCATGGGGAAAATAGTAGCTGTCTGCAGCAGTTTTGCAGTTGGCCACAAGATCTTTGATTTCCTTAAGATCCTGGGCCACCACACCAGTGACCGAGTCCTGGCCCTGCAGCTGTTGATCCCCAAGTGATGTCAATGGCATCTTCCTGAAGTATAGCTGGAATGACCAGCCTTTCATCATACACTAACAGGTCCTCCATGATCATGAATTACTGTCGGTGCTCAAAGCAAGTCTTTAAGGTCAATCCACAGGGCATTGGTCTGGCCAACTTTTGACATAACATTGCCAAATAGTGACCTATTCTTGTACTTTCTTCTGCTTTTGTTGTATTTGTTTGAACCTATTGTGACTTGCTGACTACTGGACTGAATATGTGACTCACTTCCATAAATAAACTCAATGACATGTCTGGTAAGGCACTCTACCCTCACTTTGGAGATGTTATCTGCCATCATCTGCAGTTTTCACTACAAATATACCGTTTTATAGGTAGACCTAAGGCAGAGTCAGAACCTCTGTACCTATGGAGGTAGCCTTAAAAACTGTTTTATCTGGTGGGGAAACCAATGGTTTAAGGGATTGTCTCATAGAAAGCAGTCAGTGTTAGGATGTACCCAGAAAGTTTCTTGCAAAGCCATGTAACTGAGGAGGCCTCCTTCTCTATCACAGTATGCCATGTCTCTGTGTCTGAGAATACCAATGCTGCATACTACACTAGCTTCCAACATCCGTCTGATTGCTCTTCCAAAGCCTCTAACTTAATCAGCAGCTATAATGTTGGAAAGTATAGATTGGCATAAACTAGGACATCCATGGACTTCAGCATTTCCCTGATCCTTTGACAAATATCCTCTTGATGCTAATTCCGTGCGTCTAACATCACCTTGTTGAGCAGCATGAGATCAAAGCAAATTCAGAAGGACCCATTGGGTTTGGGTATAGTAACCAGATCTGAATATTTGTCAGTTGATTTCATTATTAGGGAAATGATGCTCATTCTAGTCTCCTCTTCAAATTGTTTTGCAACTTGTTTCACACTAAAGACTGCAGAACCTTCATGACTGCATATAGGCGTGGAGATTTAGCACCTTTCTTTAGTGTGATACTGTATTCAGTATTGCTCCCCTAACCAATTAAATAATTTGGGCTGGGAGGGTGTTATAAAATTACTGGGCTTGGGACGTTTATGAAACTACTGAAACTGGGCTCTCAGGTGTTGTTAATAAAAATGAAAATCGCTGGGCTCAGAGGGTGTTATGAAATTACTGGGCTTTTGGCCATGGAGGGGCATAATGGACATGATTTTCACCATGCAACGGCTGCAGGAGAAATGCAGAGAAAATAACCTACCTCTCTACATAGCCCTCTTTGACCTTGCAACGGCCTTTGACACTGTCAATTAGGAAGCACTATGGAGCATCCTCCTCCGCTTTGATTGCATCGTGAAGTTTGTCACCATCTTTCCACCTCCTCCATGATGACGTGGAAATCGTGGTAACAAGAAATGGCTCCACCATCGACCCATCCCCCATTGGGACCACTGTCAAGCAGGGCTGCCTCATCGCCCCAATACTTTTCTCGATCTACCTCACTGTAATGCTTCACCTCACTGCTGACAAGTTTCCTGCTGGAGTGGAGCTAATTTACAGAAGCTGCAGGAAATTATTCAACCTCTGCTGCCTTCAAGTCAAACCAAAGTCACCCAACCAGTGTCATCGAGCTGCAGCATGCAGATGATGCTTGCGTATGTGCAATCTCAGAAAATACTCCAGACCATCACTAGCACCTTTACAGAGGCATATGAGAGCATGGGCCTCACCCTGAACATTCAAAGATGAAGGTCCTCCAGCAACCTGGCCTGGCATTGTAGGGTGAACCTCCGATCATCAAGATCACCGAGAACATTGACCACTTCCAGTACCTTGGGAGTGTTTTGTTGGCCAAAGCAGCTATTGATGAAAAGATCCAGCACCACCTCCAGTGTACTAGCACAGTCTTCAGCTGCCTGAGGAAGCATCAAATCAGACACCAAGATCATGGTTTACAGAGCTGTGGTCATTCCCGCCCTCTTATATGGGACTGAGACACGGACTGTCTACAGCAGACACCTCAGGGTGCTGGGACAGTACCACTAATGCTGCTTTTGCAAGATTCTGCAAATCTATTGACAGGAAGGACGCACCAATACCAACATCCTTGACCAGGCCAACATCCCCAGTAATGAGGCACTGACCACCCTACGATGAGCTGGGCACACCATTTGTGTGATCGACACAAGGCTCTACAAGCAGGTGCTCTACTCACAGCTTCAAAATGACAGGCGAGCCTCAGGTGGACAGAGGAAGCACGTAAGTGATGCTCTCAAGGCCTTACTGGCAAACCGTGACATTCCCACAGTCACCTGGGAATCACTGGCCCAAGACCATCCAAAATGGAGGAGAAGCTTCTGGGAAAGCATCAGGCACCTCAAAGCTTGTCTTTAGAAAAAAGCAAAAGCCAAGCAAAAACAGCAAAAGGAGCACACTGCCACACCAATGTTCTACCACTTCCTGCAACCACCCTCTGTCCCGTGTGTGACAGAGCCTGCGGTAGCTGTATTGTTCTGCGCAGCCACCTATGGACTCACCCTGAGAATGGAAGAGAATCATCCTCATCTGCCAGGGGCTGCCAATGAATGAATTAAATAATTTGGTGTCCTCCTTTCCAAAGAGAATTTTATGTTTTGCTGCTTAATCTCTTCGACCTGTCAAAGAAGGTTAAGGGCAAGATTCAAAAACCTGCTCAAACGTGAGAACTCTTGATTGAGAAGTATGTACAGGTTTATATAATGTGACACCCAAGGTCTTGGAGAATTGTCTCAAGTCCTACACACCTTGAAACATGAAATTACATTACTGTCAATTATACACAGTGTGTCTTCAGCCATGGTACACAATCAGATAATATAGTGACACCATCTTAAAATTAGTTAGGTATCCATTGACATAAATATCTTGCCAAAAGGATAAGCTTGAATCATCTATTTTCCTTATGAATAACTTTGGCTTTTCTTCTATCATAACTTGTTCCATCTCATTAGCTTCTTTGTGTGAGTATCTATTTGATTTCTTCCTGCTTTGTGACTGTGCCCGATTTTGCATATTTTCTGAAAATGAAGCAGAATTAACCTTTTTAATAGCTAGACACTGTTTGTGCCTATGAATTTTCCCTTGTCCATAGCACCGACAGATATTTGATGTCTATACTGCTTGTTGCATTGGTTTCTCAGGTATTCCTCTAGTGGTCTGGTATTTTAAGAAACAAATGGATTCTGTTGTCTCTGGTGATAAGGTTGCTCTTCTCTTAGAAGTGACATGAGATGCTTCTGAACTTCTGCTTCACTGATCATCTCAAAGGCTTTTAGTTTTGTCAAAAACCCATTAGCAAATCTAACAACAATATCCGTCCCTTGAAAATTCTGACTTTACATCTCTGTTGTCACATTTTCTACTAATATGCAGGGATCATTAATGAAAATATATGTGGTTTCTAAGATGCTGAACTCTCCTGTTAAATCTTGCTCTTTCAAAAATGTTATTTGCTCTGAGGTTAAAGTAATTGTCAAAGACTCTCAATACTTCTTCTAAAGTATCTATTGCGTTTTTTATATCTTGATGAGCTATAACATCATCAGCTAAATCCCCAAACAGTGTTTAGAGGTGTATGAATGTGCTCATCATCTGATTTAGTACCTAATTTGGAAACAATTCTATATCTTAAGAATTATTTTCTCCAAAATGTCCACTTCAGAATTCTGTTTGTCCCATCTTTGACATTAAGTCTTCCTAGCAATGTTACTTATGCTCTGTGTCTTCCCAATGGGCTTATTTAGTTGCTATGCTTAAAAGACTTTTTGACTGTGTACTGCTGTACTGGAAGGTTTTCTCATGTTTCTGCAGTCAAAATGGACAATTGCACCTTCTGAGAGTAAAATGGAGGATTCTCAATTTTTGCAAATACAATGGAGTGTGTACACTTTTTTTGTGGTCCCTCTGGGTGAGTCCTGTTAATTATAGCCCTCATATATGAATTCTGTTTCCTGAACAGCTTTACTAAATGGTTCAGGGTCCAGGTACCCAGCAGTCTTCTGTCTCCTGTCATAACATTGCTGGCCTTTGCAATGATGTCTATGTCCATAGGCCAATCTGCGTGATATATCATTGCAGCACTCACCAGCAGTTTACAACTCAGAATGCTATCTTAAACAGGACTGAGGAAAACCTAGTTTTGGTTCTTCAGCCCCCAGCTGAACTACAGCAACATTCTCCCTAACTCATTGCTGCTAGGAAATTGCAGGAAGGCCATGACAGAATGGAGACATGCAAATTGGGATTTAAAATGCTTCCATTTCTCATCTGTTGCTCAATGAGAACAAAACACATTTCCACAGGAGGAGTTTCTGAAGATGTGTGCCTACGTGAACAAAGGGTTGGTGTTTTTGAACAGAATTTAATGTCCTCTTATCATGACGGGTTTGGTATAATGGGGGCACTTAATCAGGGGAATGTGGTGGGCAGGGACTCTTCCACATTCCCACTTCCTGACCAATTAAGTCTGTGGGAGGAAGGTCCATTGATAGCCTTCATGCCCTGTTGACAATGGAAGCACTAAAGTGGGTAATTAAGTGGGGGCTTCATCCCATTTTCTTGGGCAGCTTGCCATGCAGGGAACTCAGGAAGCAAACCGAGTTCTTAATTGTGTGACCCAGCATCGGGAAATGGGGAGCCCAGTGAGAGACTCCCCTGTCCTTGATGCCGACCTGCTGCCCGCCTTGCTTTGCGACCTTTCTGCCAGCACTGCGCAGTTCCTCTTGTTGTGTACAGGCTTTAAGACCCTGCAGCAAACTTGTGAGAACATCATGGAGCTTCACTGGGCATAAATAGTATTGCATGGGCAGAGTTAAGAAAGAAACACATGGTGAGTTAGGTAAAAGCCAGAAGTCATGAGTGTGAGAGTTAGAACCATGTAAAGAAAGGTTTGTGGAGTAGATAGACCAGCATTAGGTAGTGAGTTTTATGGATAGCCTTTCTATAATGTAACAGTAATATTAGAACCTGCTTTAACTCATGTATTGTGGTGTTTACTAAGTGATAAACAATATTATAAAGAAGCCCAAACCTAAAGATAGTTATTGACCTTACCCTCTCTTAGACTAGTCTGTTTTGAACTCAAATTCATGGACGTGGATATACTTTCTACCATCATTCATTTGTAGACTGGGATCCAGTGTAGCACTAAATATGTCAGGCCTTCTGTAAAAAGGTGGCTTTAGCTGGCTCTCTGCATGACTTCAGATTTCTTAGTCTGAAATCATTGAATTTAATGTTAAGTCCAGAAGGCTGCAAAAGTGCATAATTGGATCACAAAATTGTGGCAGCACAGAAGGCTATTTGGCCCATCAGGCCTGCACCAGTTCCTCAAATGAGCATCATTACCTCATGCCAGTCTTCTACCTTGTCCCCGTACATTTGGACACTATCCAAAGCTCTATTCAATGCCTCAATTGAACCTCCTTCCACAGCATTTTCAGGCAATACATTCTATACCCTAATTACATAGTGTGTGAAAAAGTTTTCTTCTTATCTCACCCTTGCATTTTTTCCCCATAATTGGGAATTACGGTTTCTCTGGCTTGTGTTGAACTTCAATGAAACACTGCAGCAGGTTGGGGATGTGAGTATGAGAGCAAAGTGACAATGGTTGGGGGGGAAAGGGAATGCAACTCGATTCCAGACCCTCTCGCTCTACTGGCATTGTGTGTAGCAATTTACGCGACTACTTTTTATAAATACGAAGAAAGCACATGAGTCTTTTGTGAAACGTCTAATAAATGTAAGTGAGAAGATATACGACTTTAAACAGACAGGGATTCTCCATTCCTAATCCCTGAC
The DNA here is from genome assembly GCF_004010195.1 of Chiloscyllium plagiosum. Classification (NCBI taxonomy): domain Eukaryota; kingdom Metazoa; phylum Chordata; class Chondrichthyes; order Orectolobiformes; family Hemiscylliidae; genus Chiloscyllium; species Chiloscyllium plagiosum. The sequence goes on from NW_025212065.1 coordinate 8,088, forward strand.
GCTGAAATCCTGGCCACGTTTTGCTGCATGCCCTGATTCCTCCCAGCTCTGGCTGTGCGCCGGTATTTCCTGTCACAGGCTCCCAGACAGCTGGACAGTTTGGGGATGTTTATACCCGTAAGTCAGCGTGTGTTCTGACTCTCTCCCAATGAAGTTGTTTTCGTAGTTCTATTCCCCTCTCCGTTTGTGCTCGAGAGACACAAAACAGCAGCAGGAGCTGTGCGGAAGGGGAAGGGTGGGTGGAGAGGGGGGGAAAAAAAGGCTTCGGGGAAAAGATTGCTCTCCCGTGCCTGGGAGGAGAGACATTCTCCGAGTGAACATCCCTCAGCAGCTGCTGCTCCTCAGGCGAGCTCCCCCATCCACCCACCGCCCCGCTCTGTCCTTTTAAACCGGCGACATGGCCCTAGCTTCGTGCGGGAGATGTGTCTCTGGGAACTTTTCGCTGTCTGAGAGTCAGCTTAAGGAGAGAAGTGAGATTTAAAGAGGAGCTCGCAGCTGGCTGAGGCTTTCTTTATGCGTTGATCCCCGTGAGATGCCTTCCATGTTGCAAGAGGTAAGCTCAATCAGAGGGCATTCAGAAATGTATATAACAAGTCAATTATCAGCCCTGAGAGTCTTTCGCAAAGTTTCTACATGAGCGAATGGCCCCTGGTGATGATCTTTGCTCCGGGAGCTGATGTTAGGGTCGCAGCAATAAGGTACGATAGACAATTTTTTTTTCAAACGATATCCTATTCTCATGTTCATACGCTGCTCACTTGAGTTTTAGCACAAGGAAAGGTGAGCTTGAGCAATGATTTGTACAATGTACTGTGAACAAAGAACATTATATTGCTCCAGAGGGTGGGAAAAAAAGCGAAGAGGCTCTACATTAGCGTGTTCCAGAAAGCAACCCTCAGACACTGATTAATTCACGACAAGCCAGCGTTTGCCGACCACCTCCATTTGTGTAGTGCTGAGCCAGTGTTTGTGCCCACTGCTAATATTAATGAGTGGTCACGGGGCATCCCTGTCACAAATGGATTCACACTCCAAGCAGTTATGGTTTGGCAGAGCTTTCTCACGAAGAAACAGGATCCCAACAAATTATAAATTTAGCTATTTCACAGGAGTGGGTGCCTCAGCTGGTGCACCATGAGCTAAATCTTGACATCCTGTGTTTTTCTCCATGGATTTCACAACCTGGAGATTAGAGACAGCAATGTTTTCTTTATTGCACAGTGAAACTGGGCTTTTTTTGTAATATCCAGAAGTGCTACCACACATGATGGAATGGCTTTTCCCACCACCAAAGCGCTTGTGATATTTTTCACCTAGTAACCGCACCAGTAAGTCACCAGAGTTTCAAATTGTTCAATTTACTTGCAGAGACCATTAAGGGTAGTGCAGTACTGTCCAATGATGAGGGGGAGAGCTAAACCCAAAGGATTGGGAGGAGAGATAAAGCATTCCACCCCCTGTGGCGGTCACCTTTCTCTAAAAGCATTGAGGCTATCAGTGAGGGTATCATGCTGCCTCTCCAGTGACACCCAGGCACGAACATATCCACAGAATCTGCAATTATGACCCCCTCCACTGCCTGCTGCCTGGATCTGTTAAGGGCTAATGTGGCCAGGCCTAGGAGCAGGTGCACAGGGAGGAGTTGGGCTAATCTTTTGCAACTGTGGTAACAAGTCACAGATGTCGTTGCAAAACAGGTGCAATCAAATCCAGTAGAATTGCAATGAAACTATTGGGGCTTTGTTCTAACTATTGTTATCCTTAAAGACAGTGAAGATGAAAAGCATCTTGATTGTAAGTGCAAAATGGACAATTGCAAATAGGTCAGTATGTATAATGCAGAGTGGTGTTTGAATGGTGTACAGTGGGCAATAGTGGATGTTACATTTAGATACATGTTCACATGTTAAATAACAGGCTTCTAATTCAATATTGCTAATTTTTATCCAGCAGCCTAAAGTGAATGTCACCCTCACTAAAGCATTGTGGAGTGAAAATCAGGGAAATTTACATAATTGAAGAGGAGTGTTGTGTCCATTCTGATCATCTTGCATGATCAGTACTACAGAAATACCCATCCAGCTGTCCACTTTCATTCCCGAAATCTATAAAACTGCCTCCAACTGCTCCTCTTGTTGGGGCTTGCCATATTCTGGCTTAAAAATAGTTTTCATGAATGCAGTTTCAGAATTCTGTGGACTCTACCTTTTGTACACACAATATTCCAGTTAATATTCAAATAATTGAAATTCCCTATTCTTGCCACCTTAGTGCTTTTCCTTTTTTATTTTCACACGTTTGTCCTTTTAACATGCTCTGGGGCAGCTCTGCAGAAATTCCTCAGAGCAGTGTCCTAGGCCCATCTATCTTCAACTGCTTCAATGCCTGTCCATGTATCATAAGGTCACAATTGAAGATATACATGATGATGGCACGGTGCTCAGCACAATTTCTGACTACTGCTTTTCAGATATTGAAGCAGTCATGTTTGTATGCAGCAAGACCTGGCAATATCCAGGATTAAGCTGTCAAGTGTCATTAACACCACACAAGGCAATGACCATATCCAGCAAGAGAATCTAACCATCACCCCTTGACATTCAATGGCATCACTATTGCTGAGACTGAACTATCAATCTTCTGGGATCTGGAGGTTACCAATGACCCTGGACTGAATTGGATTAGCCATATAAACACTGTGGCTATGAGAGCAGGTCAGAGGCTAAGAATTGTGCAGTGAGTAGCTCACCTCCTGACTCTCCAAAGCCTATTTGTTATCAACAAGGCACAGATCAGAGTGTGATGGAATACTCCCCACTTGCCTGGATGAGTGCAACACCAGTAACGCTCAAAGCTTGACGCCAACAGCATAAAGCAGCCCCCTTGACGCACACCACATCCACAAATATTCACTCCCTGCGCCACTGATACTTTGTAGCAACAGTGTGCACGATCTCCAAATGCACTGCAGAAATTCCCCAAGGTCCTCAGACAGCACCTCTAGCCCATGACCAATACCATCTAAAAGGACAAGGACAGCAGATACATGGGCGTACCACCATTTGCAAGTAGTCTTCCAAGCCATTCACCACCCTGATTTGGAAATGTACTGCTATTCCTTCACTTTCCATGAGTCACGATCCTGCAACTCCCTCCCTAACAGCGCTGTGGGGCTCCCCTCGCAAGTAGACTGCAGTAGTTTGAAAAGGCAGCTCACCACCACCTCAAGGGCACTAGGGATGGAAAATAAATGCTGGCTGCAGCCAATGACACCCATGTCCCATTGCCAATAACACGAAACAGTGCAAATCTACAGCCAATGTCAATTTAACAATCTATTTTGGATGGACAGATGTGCACTGCCTATCTGCTGACCACTGCGGTCGTGATTCATGTCACTTTACTTCTGCATTTGGAAAAGTAACCTCTACCCATTAGGTATCCCTTAGATGCAACTGTTTATTATCCCAATGTCTTCAATTTGACAGTCATCCAATAAAGCTGTGTCTGCAAGTTTTGATTCGAGGCCACCTGATTTCAGTTTAATTTTGTGCTAGCAGGAGTAACCGGGAACTTCCCAGAAGTCCTTATCTCCAGTAGTGAAATGGGAAACATTCAGCACAATGTGTTACAAAGCCATATCTAGATTGCTGAGCAATCATAAGCTGATTGTCTGAAGCTGCTTCCTGCAGAAATCACCTCCCCGCCCCCAGTGTTGACCTTTCCTTTCTTGAAGATGCAAACATTTTATGGAGTCTAATTTAATGATTGTTAGTTGTCCTCAAATAATTTTCCAAAAGATCATACTTTTTGAGAGCCTCCAGTCAGCAGATTTAGAAAACAAACTTCATATATCTGACCAACAACCTCAAATTCGGAGACAGTCTGGGAACTTGAGCTCTGTCTTGTTGACGAGCCTGTGATTTGTGAAAACAAGTTAGTGGGGTTTTATGGTTTAACATTTTGGTTAATCCAATCTTCTCTTTATTTATTTAGGAGTTAAAGGAGCATGTGTGAAAGCCTAAGGGCGAAATACAAATGCAGAAAGCACAACTTATAGCTAGTATCTCTGACCCGTGCCATTGCTCCGCTCCTAAAAGTGTTAAGACTCACATGTACATTTGCTGTGATTCCAGTATCTCAGAATCTGCCTTTGCAGTTGCTTTTGTTTTCATTTAAAATGAATGGTTCTGAATTTCCTGTAGTTACAAAATAACCTATTATAATGTCCACTTTGCAAAAGGGAATTTACACCAGAATTTCTTGCCAATTTTACTGGCATTTGCCAGGTTGTAAGCAATTGGGATCTAAGGAAAGCACAGAACGCGCACCATATATTCTTCCTTTGTGAAAGTGAGCAAGAAATTCAAGACTGACCTTTTTCGGAGCTAAAAGATATTTCCACATGATCGATGCACTTTGATTGTAATTTGCTATTCAGAAGTGAGCTATCTTAATTTACATTTGGAAGCTTCTTTCTGACACTAGCTTGGATGTTTTATTAACAGGAAAAATAGTTTTAGTTTGGAAAGTAATGAATTTGAACCTTGCTTAGTAGATCGTGACTCACCACAGTCAGGTTTGTGTTGGGCAATGTTATGTGGATTATTACTCTCAGTTAAAACTAATACATTCTCTCCCATCTTTTTAATTAAAGTTGGTACATTTGCCCCCTTAACCATCCCTCACTCACTCCGTTCTCCCTCTCATTTGCTCCCTTTATCCTCTCTGTTAAAGTCAGCACACATCCTCTCTCACTACAACCCAATGCACTATGGCTGCCTCTTTGTCTCTTCTGTGGGGCAGCTCCGAGGTTATCATTGCTGCCTTACAGCATCTGGGACCCAGGTTCAATTCCAGCCTTGGTCTGTGTGGACTTTACATATTCTTCCCATGTCCACAAGGTTGTTCTATTTTTCTCCAAAGATGTGCACATTAGGTAGTCTGGCCATGCTAAATTACCCATAGTATCCAGGGGCATGTAGGCTAGCTGGATTAACCATTGGGAATGCAGGTTTTCAGGGGTAGGGTTGGGGGTGGTTATGGGAGGGCTACTCTTTGGAGGATCAGTGTGGACTTGATGGGCCAAATGTTCGGCTTCCACACTGTAGGGATTCTGTGATCTATCCCAAAAACACTTAGGAACACAAAGTTCTTCTTCCCAAAGCACTGATCACAGCAGCTGAATTTTCTTTCCTCCAGCCCACGTCACCACTCTCGTTCCTTCCCCAGTCCTTCAATCTTTGTGTTCCCACTCTAGTCTTTCCTCCTAGTTGGCATGTGTATGATGATCGTCATTGGCAGTCACTTTTGGCTGCTGCCCATTTTCCAGAATTGACTGACTGCTGACAAGGAGGAGGAATCTGCTTTCATTTTTTCCCATAGTACCAAACAGACAATGGTTGCACACAAATGCATGGCAGAGTCTGAAACTGGGGTTGTTTTTATCTAAAGCAGCATTTATCACTGGAGCCATCAGGAAGTGACATTGATCTTTGTAATAGAGTTGCCTTGCTTGCAAGAGCAGCTGTGTGCTCCTCACATGACAGGTTATATACAGAGAAAGTGTACACAGTCCTGATGACCATATTCTTTGCAATGCAGCATTTTATCACTTGTGTGAGACAAGCCAGCACAGATTGGTTGATAGTAATCAAAAAATTTCTTTAACTATATAAGCCTATTTTGGACACAGGATCTAGTTGCTATCCTTTTAGTTGTTCACCAGACTGATTGTAGAACCATGTTTTTGTATTGATGCATGAGTCTGGAGAGTCTGCGTCAACAGCAATGTAAAGTTGAATTATCTGTGTCTGTGTCTATGGCAGTCTGAGGTTCGTGTTTCAGGCCTCAAAATATTCCTTTATCCCAAAGTACACCAAACTTGGAGGTGTAGTGGACATCAAAGGAGGTTACCTCAGATTACAACGGGATCTTGATCAGATGAACCAATGGGCTGAGGAGTGGCAGATGGAGTTTAATTTAGATAAATGTGAGCTGCTGCATTTTGGGAAAGCAAATCCGAGTAGGACTTGTACGTTTAATGGTAAGATTCTAGGGCATGTTGCTAAACAGGAGACCTTGGAGTGCAGGTTCATAGCTCCTTGAAAGTAGAATCACAGGTAGATAGGATAGTGAAGAAGGCTTTCCTTTAGTATGCTTTCCTTTATTGGTCAGAGTATTGAGTACAGGAGTTGGGAGGTCACGTTGTGGCTGTACAGGACATTGGTTTGGCCACTATTGGAATATTGCGTGCAATTCTGGTTTCCTTCCTGACGGAAGGATGTTGTGAAACTTGAAAGAGTTCAGAAAAGATTTACTAGGATGTTGCCAGGGTTGGAGGATTTGAGCTGCAAGAAGAGGCAGAGTCATCCGGGGCTGTTTTCCCTGGAGCGTCGGAGGCTGAGAGGTGACCTTACAGAAGTTTATAAAATCATGAGGTGCATGGATAGAATAAATAGACAAAGTCTTTTTGCTGGGGTGGGGCAAGTCTAGAACTACAGGTCATTGGTTTAGGGTGAGGGGAAAGATATAAAAGAGACCTAAGGGGCAACTTGTTCATGCAGATGTTGGTACGTGTATGGAATGAGCTGCCAGAGGAAGTGGTGGAGGCTGGGTCAATTACAACATGTGAAAGGGCATCTGGATGGGTATATGAATGGGAAGGGTTTGGAGGGATATGGGCTGGGTGCTGGCAAATGGGACTAGATTGGGTTGGAATATTTGGTCAGCATGAATGAGTTGGACTGAAGGGTCTGTTTCCATGCTGTACATCTGACTCTGAGGTCTTCCTGACATTTCTTGAGAGCTACCTTTTGATTTTTGGTTGGAGCTTTTTGTTTTTAGTGGCTACTTTTTTTTTTCAGTTTTGCAAGCTCCTTTGGTAATGTGATCACTTAATAACACGACAATCTGTATTTCTGATGCTAAATGGGGGATTTGGACTCTCTCAAAGGAAGAATTAGAAGAACTTATCAATATCCCCAAAAATCGTCACTCCATTAAATGTAAAGCCAAGCAAGGAGAACATTAACTTTGAAGATGTGACACGGTTTTAATAGGTACAATTATTAATATTTGTTAGCAAAAATGCTTTTCAAAACAATCGACGCACTTATGCAGATAAAAGGCGTCACCCTAAACATGTTTCTCGTAGGCATCTGAGGCTGCAGCTGAACAGTTGCATGCTTTGTCTTGAACTCAGACACAGTGCCTGAAGTAATTTTTTTCTTGGATGTTTTGAAATGTGATAATGTCTACATGCAAATCTTTTTGAATTTTTAATAGTACAATTTCATATTGAATCATACAATTGATGCAGCATTCATCGCCATAGAATCTTTTCTCCACAACATAGTAGCTGCTAATCGTCTACAGCTATAATCTAGAGACTTCATGTTAGCAAAGCTTTGTTGAAAGGCTTAAAACTACCTTTTCCCTTTTTCTCCATTTATCTCCACTTTCAAACTATTCTCCTCTTTGCAGGTCTGTTTGGCCTTTTGCAGCCCCTCTTTATCATCTCTCCCCTCTCTGTTGCACTGCCCCTGCTGCCAACTTTTCCTCTGCCACTTCCACACAACCTTTCTCATGGTCTCACCCCCAACCCCCAGGGACAATCCTCAGATTCAGTCCTCACTGGCCTCACCAGCCTTGCTTCCGGGACCCTGGCCCTGCTCCATGGGCCTGGCTCTCAGCCTCAAGAATTTTGCCCTCTACCCTCACTTTACGGTTCTGCAGCCTCGTTTCCTGTTACCAATCCCCATCCTCCCTAAAGCCACCACTGGTCTTGCTGACTGCTGCCATCGCACTGCTGCTCAAATCAATGTAAATTCACCTGTCTCCCGTGTGAGCATTGAAAAATCTGCAACGTGCAGGGTCAGAAGGTCAGATCTGATGTAAAGTGCTTCTTTCCTTGTTTAAGACGGAGTAGAAATAACTCTGAGATGAAGGAAGTGATGGACTGGACATCATGACCAGAGTTGAGGCAGGTAGACAGGAGAGTGAAGAAGGCATTGGGTGTGCTTTCCTTTTATTGGTCAGTGCAATGAGTTAGGAGTTGAGATGTTATGTTGTGGCTGTAGTGGACCTTAGTTTGGCCAGTTTTGGAATACTGCATTCAATCCTGGTCTCCCTGCTTCAGGAAAGATGGTATGAAGCTTGAAAGGCTCCAAAAAAGACTTACAAGGATGTTGCCGAGGTTGGAAAGTTTGAGCAATAGGGAGAGGCTGGGGTTGTTTTCCCTAGAGCATTGGAGACTGAAGAGGTGCTTTCCTTTATTGGTCAGTGCAATGAGTTAGGAGTTGAGATGTTATGTTGCGGCTGTAGTGGACATTATTTTGGCCAGTTTTGGAATACTGCATTCAATCCTGGTCTCCCTGCTTCAGGAAAGATGGTATGAAGCTTGAAAGGCTCCAAAAAAGACTTACAAGGATGTTGCCGAGGTTGGAAAGTTTGAGCAATAGGGAGAGGCTGGGGTTGTTTTCCCTAGAGCATTGGAGACTGAAGAGTGATCTCAGAGGTTTATAAAACCATGAGGGGCATGGATAGAATGAATAGCCAAGGTCTTTTCCTCAGGCTAGGGAAGTCCAAAAACTAGAGGGCATAGGGTTAGATGAGAGGGGAAAGATTTAAAAGGGACCTAAGGGACCACTTTCTCATGAGGGTGGTACGTATATGTAAGTGGTGAAGGCTGGTACAATTACAATATTTTAAAAGGTATCTGGATGGGTATATGAATAGGAAGGCTTTAGAGGGATATGGGTCAAATGCTGGCAAACGGGAATAGGTTAACTTAGGATATCTGGCCGGCATAGATGAATTGGACCGAAGGATCAGTTATGCTGTATAGCTCTATGACTCTGAGATCCAGAGAACAAAGGCTGAAAATCTGCCCCATGTTTGACACATTTTCCCAGTAATTAACTCCCCACTCGGCCCTCTTGCAAACCAAGTGTGTTCCATGTTGTAGGTCCCTTGGCTCCAAGGTAAGCGAACTTTCTGCCGATCCATAACTTTAGAAATAGCTACATAGGTATTTGGAATACTACTTTCTACTTTGCCTTTAGAAATATTCCTTTGTTCCAAGATCTATAGTTTATGTTGAAATATGCAGGATTTATGGTGAATTTGAACAAGTGCATTTTAAAGGCAATCACCCAACTATTTTCTAACTGATCGGGTTTAGAGTTGTATAATACTTTTTCAGAATTTGCATAAAATTGACTATATTTTTTTGACATATAGTACAACTGTGGTAGTAAATATGTATTTGTAAAGGATTGCACAATTTTTTTTGACTCTTTATTGTTATATGCATTTTCCTTCACTGGATTTAAATCAGTTTTAACACACCAGCACAGGCAGTTTGACCAAGAAAAGTTCCAACTCTGAAGTGATCATTAAAAGTCTGTATTGAGATACAAGCAGACAAATGGTACATTGCTTTGCATCCGATTGCTTCTCAATGTAACATTAGCATGTGTCATTCTCTCCAGCTGTCTCAGCCTAGCAATCTCTCTTTTTATTCTGTCCTGCCCCATGCTAGTTCTGTTTCCATCTATCACTTTCAAACTCTTCATGTTTTTCTGGATTTTTCTCTCTGGCTCTTTCTATGTATCTGCCTGTACCTTGACACATTTCTGAATGTCTCTTTGTTGAGTTTGTTTCTTTGTGTGTATCTCCCCTCTTTTTGCCCTTACCATACCGTCCTGATGCACATTCTCTGAACTGCTGATGAGGGAGTATTGACTGCCTGTGCTGGTAAAGGTGCCAGTTTGTTAGAACAGTAACGCCTGTTGTCTGTCTGTGCTGCTGTCTGAAAAGTAGTAAGTGGTGCAGGGAGATCTTAACTGGCAAGGAAGCAATAGGGGGAAACAATCTGTGAATAAAGCAGAGTGCAGGAGAAAACTCACCCATTAGTTCTTCGAAGGATGGCATTGCTGACTTCAGTAATTGTTCCTCAGTGAAAGACACTGGGTTTGATATAAGCAGTGTGGGAATTTCCAGGTGGCTTCGTCTGATAATGCCTGCTGTGAGTACCTTACCCGTACAGATTTATGATTGAAGAGAAACCGGATGAAACCCAGAATTAGTCAAGTCTGCACTTGGGGTTTTGCTATTTGATGGTGGAACCATCAATACTGGAGTTTCCAGTATGGTGCAGGTTCTGCTGTTTAGCAGTTCTTCCAGTAAAGTAGAGCCAACTGTTGGAGTTGCTGAACATCGGAGGTTAATAGGTTGCAAAATAAAGTGCACATGATTTGGCCCTTCAAGCTTTCCTTATCATTTTAACATGATCATGACTGGTCTTTTTCTACTCCACTTCCTGTACTATTACTCACATGCCCTTTAATATGCAAGAATCTACTCGTCTCTGCCTTGAAGAAGGAGTGAGGCTTCAAAAGCTTGTTTTCAAATAAATCTGTTGGACTGTAACCTGGTGTCAAGTGATCTTTGACCTTGAATAACTGAGACTGACTTAGTTCAACAACTAAGCATCCATGGACTTCCTTGTTTGAGAATTCCAGAGATGCATGACTTTACGGGAAGAAATGATTCATCTCAACAGGGTGATCCAAGACCAGTCTGAGAGCCAGCATATCAGAAGGAAAAAGATTTGAACAATTTTTTTATATCCAACTTAACTTTCAACCATTCTCCCTCACTCTCTGATCAGAAGGTCACTAATTGAGCTTATGACTGGCCATAAAGTTTAGTACGCTGCTGACCTTTCTGTCAGTCAACAAAAGTATCCAAGCAAAAGCAGAAGAAATCTCAAAATAACCAAGTGTACTTTGACGTGGGAACACTTGCAGGAAATCGCAATTTGGAGATTGTGTTGATTATCAAGCAGTCAAATCTTGACCACAAACTCTCATTATCTCTATCAAGAGCAAGTAAATCAAAAATGTTGCTTGGTACCAATGTTTGTCTGTTGGATGATAACACAGAATGGAATGTTTGATAGTGAGTCAACCGCAATATTTTGAGGACAGTGATTTTTTTTTTTAAAGAAATATCCTTTCCCTATTCGCAACCCTAATGTACATCATGTACCTCACTGAAGTGATCATGCAAAACTACAACCTCTAATTTTTAGATTTCAATGCTGTCACCAACAACCTTCATGCCTCAATATCTATTTCTACACTTAGAGTCTAGTGTGCATGTTTTTTCTAAGAAATGTTTTGATGTACGTATGTTTGTTTAGGTTGGTTTAATTTAAAATAGGTCTTTAGTTTTCAAAGGGGAAGAGATGTCATATTCGAGAGATCAAATGTTCAGTGTTTGATCATTATTTGTTTGACTTTTCTCTTTCTCTTCCTCTGTGGTGTTGATTACATCTAGGTGTGGTGACTGAGAAACAAACTGAAATTGAGGCATCAGACTGGAGACATTTTGAAACCTTAAGCATAGCTTCTATATATGCAAGAACTGGTGTCATCCCTGCATGTCAAAGGCATAGAACACAAGTGATCACTTATCCATGTTCTTGGAATGATGCACATTGCCCGTAGAACTGTACCCCAGTGTGTGGCAACCTCTCAGAACTCAGTCAGCTCCTATTCTTGGGAGAGGTTATTCCTGATGTGTTATTTAGAAAGGTGAGTTAATTGTTTACTGGGTGGGGAGGGTGTGTCTCTTTATGAGCCAACATTCTCAACTCTCTTCTGAAGATTCAGGCTGTGAGTACATTTGCGAAGAAATCATTGGCCTAATGGCACATCAGTCAAATAATCATTCTCAGTCAGAGAAGACATGTCTGTGATGGTATGTTAAGGTGTCATGGGAAAAGATTACTGACATCTCCAAACCTGTCCTTGCCCCACCTCCATACTTCTGACCCAACATTCACAGACATCCTATAGCACCAGTCATGAATTGGTAATCCAAAACTGGAAAGTTGCTGTTATGTATCCTCCTTCTTTCGGAGGAAGAAAGAAACAACAAAACCCCATATTGACCAGGTTTGATCAGTCAGCTCTCCACGATCCACATTAAATATTTAACAGTTTAGTATGTATTTGAGTCCTTTCAATATCTTTGACAAAAATCAATTCTTGGCTTTCTAACCTTGAAAGATTATTAGCGATCAGGTTTGGATCAATTGTGCTGATCCTCTACTCACAAGATCCTATGATCTGAATGATTTTCAGTAGATCTTGAAAAGGAAGATGAATGGTCAAGACTTTGTATTGCGAACAGCGCTACAGTTGAGAAGTCTCCAAAAGGATGGGTTAGAGTATTGAGTTTTGATATCAAAAGTCAATGAGAATATAAGCAAGGAGAAATCTGTGGACCAGTGATAATAATAGTGTAAACAAAGTGATGAGAGGCTGTGATGGAGATGATTGGGAGACGAGAGGATATATAATGATGTTGCCTATTTCTGATCAAACTATCTTTGCCATCCCATATAAAAACCTTAGGTTTTTTTTTTGTAGACAGCTGAGCTTTGCTGTGTACTTTTGAACCATTGCGCCTACCCCAAAGTGTCCATTGAGCCTTGCCTGATATCACAATAAATCCAACATGCAGTGACAGCGCTTACACTTCTTTATTGTAAAGTTACTCACCTAAGAATTCTGCAAGTCTGCAACCCCTGTTGCTGTAATTCCTGCACTTGGCGATCTGTTTCACATGATATTATCTCTACATGCTGCAGAGGTAAGATATGGTAAGTGTTTCACTCGTTTGACCAGTTCCAAAAAGGGAATGGTGCAAAGCATCTCATTTGAGTGTCCAGGGTCTGTAGATTTGGTGCCTTGTCTGTACTTAGTTTAACATCTCACTGGAGGAGCCCACTGGAAATCAAGCCCTACTATTCCTAGACGTATCACAAAAGCAAATGTTTATATCCAAGTACACACAATTCCCCAAGTTACCTGTCTGACAGACCCAGGTTGACAGAAAATACAAACCAGTTTTCTGCACTTACTGTTCAATACAAGTAAATAGATTCTAACCACAGGTAAACAACTGTTCTTTGTTGACCTATACCTCTACTAGGTATACTGTAATCCTTTCTTAAAACTTCCCTAGAGACAGCATTACTGGTGTTGAGGGTGGAGGGAAAAAGCTGGAAAAATAGTTCAATGGTCCTGTTCACAGGCTATGTTGAGATGATCCTTTTGCTGTTCTTCAGGTTCCTTTTCACTTCTTTACAGGAGGCACAGGTGGCTGGTACATTATTGCAAAGTATTTTAGTTACTGTTTAAAAGTCACAGCTTACAGCAGCTGATGATGGAAAATACATGTGCTCTCTTTCAGCTTTAGCTATTTTACTGTAGAGCAGAAACACTCACTTGCAGAGATCCACAGACTTCTGCCAGCATTGTTCACACCCAAAAGCTGTTCAGCCACCCAGGAGCCAGTTGTGGCCAGTTTGATGGTTTTTGTCATCCAAAACGCGTCACAATTCGCCAAATCAGCAACTTATCTCTTGCCAAATTTAGTTTTGTAGACCACCCCAGCCCACAGACATCCACCACTGCTTGAACAAAGAAAGCTTGCAATGAGCTTTAGTAACTTGTTTTTAAAGTGAATAGCACTCCTTCCACAATCATTTGCTTTAAATCAGTCATTTCTGTCCACAATCAACAAAAGAGAGCATTAAAAAGACAGTCTTTACACAAGAAACTATTATAGATCTCAGTGTCCTTGGGCTAGTGATGTTGAGAAAAAAAATCAACAAAGTTTTAGTGCTAAACATAATATGTCACCCACATTTGTACTTTAAGAGGGCAGAGTCTGGGGTTTTACTGTCTTGCCCCCATGTAGTCATATAACGATTTTAAACTACTCCACCTGGTGGGAACGCATAGTTAAATTTATCCCTGAAAAACCCCTATTTCTGCTGCACTCCTCACTACAGACTTTTACCTGACCACTTTTCATGGGCAGCTGAGGTGTCGACCTTACTCAGGGAGGACACTTATTAATAGATGCAAATCATTCTCTTCCAATGTCATGGAACTCTTTATGGTACTCTGAATGTCAATTGACATGTCCTGCTCAGTAAAACGTGTTGAGGAGGAAGTGGCAACTGTGAGAGAGAACCTTTCCCTGTGTTCCTATCTTCTCCAAACTATGGACCGCATTCACTGAATATGCCTATCATGTGAGGCAATGGTTTGCACCTTGTGGGTTGGCTCTGTGTTAATCACTCTAACTGCTGTTGTTTGTAAACTCTGCAATGAAACTGGTCTTCTCAAGGACATCAGCCTGGGCAAAATTTATGGAGACCATGAGCTGCCCAAATCTCATTTTCTTCATTTTTGCCTCCCTAGTTGGGTCCAAAAAAAAAGGCTGATCCTGTTTGACTTGGACTTTGTTGCAGGAATTTCTGGAAAGATGACTTATTTAATATCATTCCACCTCAGGGCTCCACTCAATGCTTTATTTGTCAGTGTTTCGTTCCTTAGACTTCATCTCTTGCTCTATATTCCTAAGCCAGTAGAGCAATGCCTTATTTGAAAAGAGAAGCCATTGCATTGTATCTGGAATTATGGATCCTAGCAATACTTGTTTTGGGCTGGTATCTGAAACGTGAAATGTAAATTAATTCCAAGGGCTAAACTGGCCTGGGATCAACAAACTGATTCGCTAGAAGCGGTGGGCCTATGACTGATCTTCACATCCTGTCTCCGAGTTGAAATCCTGTTTCATTGCCCCCCGCTATGTCTTGGTTTAGAAGTGAAGAATTTCCACTTGGTTAGGGAGCAGAAGGTTGCTATGACACAGAGCCACACCACAGCAAGAGGCAGAAGAAAACTAGTTTAAAAAGAACTAAAAGTTAAAGAGGTGATTTGCACCAGTGCACTGCAACAGGGACTGTTTGCTCTGAAGGCAATCTAAATTGGACTGGGTATAAAGTCCCTAGTGAAAATATAAGAGAGCTAACTCCTTCAGAAAAATGGCTTGTTTCACACATCATGTGGAACAAGATCATTTAGATTCTAAATGGAAAAAGGCATTATTTCACTTGTACTCATGAATGACCATTGAGAATATTTATAAGTTAATTGTTGACATGTAATTTATCCAGTAGGATTAAGAGTCTTGCATTGCATAACTGTGTGGCATTCCTGTTTATTCGGTTCAGCAAGCATCGCTCATTGTTCAGTTTGGTTTTTATTTGGCAGGTTAAATTTCAGTAGATTTTAAGATAGACCAGCCTCCTGAAAATGAACCTTGCAGTTCAGTGAACAAGCTTACATCCAAGGCCAGCTTTATGTAGTAGAACCTGTTTTTGTAAAATATAATGAATTGGAGATTCTGTAATGTCTGGAGATTCTGTTTGAAATGTGTACTACAGTCACAGAACTGTCAGTGGCTGCTGTTCACTTGCAAATTGAAACAGTTGGACCAGGTAACAGTAGATCAAGCCTTGTAACTCAAGCGTGAGACAGTTAATTGGTGGTCTTATCATTCTTTGTCAGATGTCAAATGCTCCTTTCACCCATAAGTGTTGTAGGTGTGTCTCACTAACTTCCTCCTCGGTTTCCTCTCCTCCATTCTTGGTATCTAATGTCCAACAGTCTAACACACCTCGAATCCCCATTCTCTCACTCCTGCCCTCACTATTCTGTATTGGCTTCTTGGCCAGAAACACCTTAAATTTTAAATTCTTAGCTGGACATACCCCTTCCTGCGACACAAATTAACTACTTCCGCAGGACCATTGTCAGGGATTGTCCCTGCTGCCTTATTGGCCATATCAGATAGTTTTGGGGAAGTTGGAATTTCTGAAATAGTTTAGATTTTTACCAACTGAATTCTAAAAGGGAGCTGCCTTGATATGTTCTGCAATTCTGAAACTTTTTTTTTAAGAATTGCCTTTTGGTCCTAAATGAGCGCAGCTAAAATTTAGAATCTGATAAAAAGCATCTGAATCCATATCTACAAAAATTTAAATACTAGAGAAATCATGATTGTGTTTTCTGATGAAGTAACTAGGAGGATTGATGAGGGCAGAGTGGTGACGTGATGTATATGGACTTCGGGAAGGCAGTCAACAAGGTTCCTCATGGTAGACTGGTTAGGAAGGTTAGATCTCCTGGAATACAGTGAGAACTAACCACTTAGATTCAGAACTGGCTTCAAGGTAGAAGGCAGAGGGTGATGTCAGAAGTGGTGGAGGTTGGTACAATTATAACATTTAAGGCATCTGGATGGGTATATAATAAGAAGGGTTTAGAGGGATATGGGCCAGGTGCTGGCAAATGGGACTAGATTAATTTTGGGTACTTGGTTGAATTCGCCCACACCAAAGAGTCTGTTTTCATGCTGTTTATCTCCATAACTCTCTGACACACTCAGAAAACAGCAAGTCCAATAAAGAAACACCAGGGCAATCGGAGAAAGTTGAGAATCCTGTACAAAGTATGTTCATGGTGGATCAATGGTTAGCACTGCTGCCTCACAGGAACCTAGGTTCGAATCCAGCCTGTGTCTGTCTGTCCAGAGTTTGCACCTTCTCCCTGTGTCTGGGTGGGTTCTCTTTGCATGCTGTGGTTTCCTCCCATAGTCTAAAGATGTGGAAGTTAGGTGGATTGGCCATGCAGAATTGCTCATGGAGTCCAGGAATGTGTGGATTAGATGGATTAGCCATGGGAAATGCAGGGTTACAGGGATAGGGTAGGAGAATGGGTTTAAGTAGGATGCTCTTCGGAGGGGTGGTGTTGGCTTGATGGGCTGATTGGCCTGCTTCCACACAGTAGGGGATTCTAATGAAGTGCGTCAAATTCTGTCTATATTGCTCTGTTAATCATGGTTAGTAGGATAAGTGACACTACCATATTCAGTAAGACAACATTGGTATAGTGTAGGATCAGAATAAAGTGAAGCTTGCTTTACACTGCTGAAAGATCGACATCCAATCAGCCTGCAAGAAATGTATCCTAGTGAGCCAG
>NW_025212066.1:0-25000 GCF_004010195.1 Chiloscyllium plagiosum
TAAAACTGCATGTTTGGTTCAATAAGCTAAAGGGGGGGGGGGGGGGGGGGTTAGGATTTATGAAAGTATTAAATGAGATTTACAGGCAACTTGCGATAAACTTAATTATTGCTACACAAACAGAAAACACAAAATCACCTGCCCCTTTTCACTTTCTTTCCCATCAAATTCCCAAGATTGTTTTAAATTTGAAAATTTCCCAACAAGAGGGAATTCAAACTGTACTTGTCTGTAATATGAAGAGATTTAATTTTGTCTGACGGTACACTGGTTAATACATCAATCATTCTACAGTCACTAACCGGTCTAATGACAGTCATATAGCACATAATGGAACTGTAGTCAAGCAGATTAACACAGAGCACTACTAGTCAAAATTAAACCTCAAAAAGCATTGAAGCAAAACATCAGACTGATACAGATTACAGGCAGTCATCTCCAGTGTAAATAGATCTGTATCAACTTGCTATTTTACCCAAAAGGCATTAAATAAATGGGCTGTACATTGTCTTTTTTTTCAAAACAAAGGATCGATTCCAGAATCCAGTCAGTCCAATTACAAGTTTTCACGCTGACAAAGCCACACAAAAACAAAAAAAAGTTGCCAGCAGATGCTTGACAGGACATCCAGACGCACTGTGCCAGAGAGAGGCTGAAACCTTTGGGCCATCTGTTTGACCTTATGGATGTTGAGCCGACAAGAGGAGCAGCAAATCAGTGAATAGGGTTTGTTCCATGTTTCAGTGGTTACCGTGGAAACAGGATGGGATACTGAAACCCTGGGGTCAGAGGGGAGGCCAACCCCCCCCCATCTCCATCATAACGGGACACAGGATGTTGCTGGAAGACATAGCAACCACGTGCTCCTTGATGTTGCTGTCTAGGGAGATATTACTAAACCCCTCTTCCTCCTCCATTAGAGTTTCACTTTGCTATAGGGATGGAGCTTGTTGGATGCACCACATTTAAACAAAAATAGGGTAGCCTCCATATCGGATGGAAATCAAAACTGGTTGTTTGCTTGGGGTTTTTTTTTTTAAGATTAGATTCCATACAGTGCGGAAACAGGCCCTTCAGCCCAACAAATCCACACTGACCCTCTGAAGAGCAACCCACCCAAACCCATTCCCCTATTAGAATAGATTCCCTACACAGTGCGGAAACAGGCCCTTCAATGTTTACTGATTTATGTTTAACTACACTGTCGAGATCATCTTCAACTTTGCTCTTCTCACCTTTTGTTCAGGGCACTGGGCTGTTGTGGCAAGAACAGTTCCTGTTAAAAAAAACAGCAAAAGCCCAAAAGAATTGCGAACATTTTAAAATCAGAAACAAAAACAAAAGCTGCTGGAAAAACTCAGCAGGTCAGGCAGCATCTGCAGAGAGAATTCAGAGTTAATGTTTCGGATCCAGTGGTAAGGAAGGGCCACTCTATCCAAAACATTTAACGCCGATTTCTCTCCACAGTTGCTGCCAGACATGCTGAGCATTTCTGGCAAATTAGGCTCTGGTCCTCAAAGTTGTGTGTGCACACAAACTATTCCAGCCTTATATGAAGTAACATTTAGAGGCTCAAGGGGACTTTGGATGTGTGGAGCTTTTCTAAAGGCCTACAGGGTTAGAGGGGACCTTTGCACCTAGATTAAAATATAGAGTCAGAGGATGGAATCAAACCCTTCAGTCATAAGACAACATCAGAAATTAAGCCATTCAGCCCATCAGGTCTGCTCCGCCATTCAATCATAGCTGATACGTTTCTCAACACCATTCTTCCCATTACCTTTGTTACTAAAGAGCCTCAGTCTGAAACATACTCAATGACCTGGTCTCCACCAGCTTCTGTGGCAATGAATGGATAGTCCAAACTATCCACAGCAATAAAGTTTTCCAAACTAAACTAATCCCATTTGCCTGCTTTTGGTTCACATCCCTCTAAACCGTCCCTATTCGTATACCTGCACAAATGTCTTTGGAATGTTGTATCTGTTCCTGCATCTACTACTTCTGGCAGTTCATTCCATACACAAACCATCCTCTGTATAAGTTGACCCTCAAGTCTCTTTTAAATCTTTCACCTCTCATTTTAAAGTTCTGCTCTCTAGTTTTGAACTCCCCAACCCCAAGGAAAAGGTTTCTACTATTCACCCTACCTACGCCCCTAATGACTTTAGCAGCTTCTGAAAGGTCAACCCTCAACCTCTGACACTCCGGGGAAAAATAAAGTCCCAGTCTCTCCTAATGACTCAAACCTTCCAGTTCCAGCAATACCCATATAAGTCTTTCCTACACCCTCTCCAATTTAGTAATATCCTTCTTACAGGAGGGCAACGACAATGGTACTGTTGGGTGGGCGAGAGAGAAACAAACAATCAGATATTGGACAGGACAGATAGAGGTTTCCTGTTTCCCTCTTTGCTCCAAACGGTCCGTCAATGGTGGGTATGGAGTCACACCCAATTACAAGCCAATTCCTTCAGCGGAAAAAACAACTGGGGACAGGTCACAGCAACACACTGAACAAGGAAGAAAGGAGTTTAAAATCACAGAAATCTTGGGAGGTACCGTCTTCCTCATCATCGTCGTCATCTACACCCTCCGCGTACGCTTCAGTGTCCGAGTCCGGTGCCTCCTTATCTTCACGATCGTATCCATCTAGGTACGTCAGTTGCGGGAGAAACTTGAAGACGTTTTCTCTGTAATCGTTGAGGTTTGTCACCTCACAATTGAAAAGGTCTAGACTTCTCAGGTTATCCAATTTTTTCTGTAAGTTACAAAAAGGGGAGGGCAGGAAAGGGAGAGGATAAAGGAAGAAAGCCCACGAAAGCTTAGGTTTGAATCTGGATCACAAGACACACAGTTCAAATCCTTCAAATAGTAAGGCAGCCAGTGTTAAAAGTTAGTTTGAAAAACTGCTTCATGGACCCCATGAAAATTTCCTTCCAAATTCTTGAGTGGTTCAAATGACACAATCCTAAACAAATGATCAAACTACTGACTGAAATAATCTCAACATGGACCAATTTGCAGGTCACCAAACCCAAATGGTTAGCTCACTCAGTGAGCCAGCACAAGGATAATAGACCCAATGTCCTACTTCTGATCCCATGACATGCGTGAACCCCAGTCTTAACTGATCTTTCCCTCCAACAGCTTGCTCTTTGAGCTACATGCTGGTGCCACCAGTTAACAGCAAGCTCCAAGGAATATGGAGTCAACTCTGCAGGAGGACACCAACTTAGAAAAGTTTCAATTAACAAAAATAAGCCTGGGGTTACTCATTTAGGACAGAGGGGAGGAAATAGTTTTCCTCCCTAAAAAGGTTGCGCGATATTGAAATCATCTGCTTCAGAAGGCAGTGGAAAAGAGTCACTGAATATCTTTAAGGCAGATGTAGATTGATTCTGGGAAGGCGAAGTGGTTAGCGCTGCTGCCTCAGGAGGCAGGGACCTGGGTTTGACTCCAGCCTTGGGCGACTGTGTAGCGTTTGCACAGTCTCTCCGCGTCTGTGTGGGTTTCCTCCAGGTGCTCCGGTTTCCTCCCACAGTCAAAGATGTGCAGGTCAGGTGGAGGGGCCATGGTAAACACATAATTATACTGATAGCTTACTGTGGTGGGCCTGGGTGGGATGCTTTTCAGAGGGACAGTGTGGACTCGTTGGGTAAAATGGTCTGCGCCCAAACTGTGGAGATTCTACGATTCCCTTGCCTAATGGAAGGGCTATCAGGGGCAAAATGGAATACGGAATACTGACCACAAACTAGTCAGCCACGCTGTTACCGACCGACAGAAAAGGTTTGAAGGACCGAATGGCCTATATCTGTTCCTAATTTGTACATTCATAAGTAAACCATTACATATGGTTATTAACGCTGCACTGTTTTCAAAGCAGACTTCTACAAATTTTATAAATTTGAAACTCCAGGACATTAATTTTGGAAGAAGTGTTAATCTAAACATGCAGTCTGTTTTGTTGAAGAAGAGATTTTAACAAGAACAACAACAAAAAAAAAAAGGAGGTTGGTACTCTTTCTAAAAAAAAATGATAAAAACAAAAAATGCTGAAGGAACTCAAGGTCCGGCAGCAACTATGGAGAGGGAAGTGACTTCTGAAAGAGTCATGCAGACCCCAAAAATATTGACTGTTCCTCTCTTCACAAATGCTGCAAGACCAGCTGAATGTTTGTAATAGGTTTCTTTATAACAGTCTTCATCTGTAATGTTTTGCGCTGTTACCTTAATCATAAAAATCAGCTTTCTTAAAAAAAAGCTCACCCTACCAGTTAGATAACCCAAGGGGATTTATGAATCAAAAGGAGAAACATCCAGTGAGAATTAAAATATATTGAGAACCAGAAATCTGACAAGTTTGTGACAATAGTATTTATAGTTTTACAGATCAATAGCTACAGCCCACCGTAAATGGGTGTGTGAATACAATGGAGGTTTCAGCTCTAAATCAGTTGGAAACTTGGAGCAGGATACTCACCAGAGGTTCTATTGTGCTGAGATCTTTGATTTTGTTGCCGCTGAGGTTGAGATGTGTGAGGTTCGGACATTTTTCTGCCAAAACTTCTAGTCCGCCTGAGATTCTGTTATCGCTTAGCTCGAGCTATATGCAAACATTAAACACGCAGAGTTAGCCCTAACACAAACTGGGGGAAATCAGTACTTTAACCAAAATCAGGGAGTAAGGGAGGAGAGGTGTATTCAGTCCAGTCCATCAAGGGCATTCCATTTCAACACCACGTCTACACATTTGATCCTGGACCTCTCTTGCACATTGGAAAACGGGAATCTCCGAATGGTATCAATTATATCCTGGCATGGCACTCCAGAATTAACACAAAAGCTTTAACCTATCGCCACCAGAGTTCCAGACCATAGGGAGATTGAGATTGAGAAAGATAAAAATCAAGACTAGCCATGTACACAAGAAGCAAATCTGATAGAGCAGTTTAGCTATTCTTGATATCTGCAAGTAACAACATCTTTGGTACCACAACGTTCATGGAAATATGGAAAAAACATGTTCTACTGTATGTGCACAGCTGCTCAGTTGGCTGGATTGTGATGCAGCGTGACACCAACAGCGTGGTTTCAATTCCTGAGGTCAACATGAAGAATTCTCCTTCTCAACATCTCCCTGAACTGTGGCATAGTAACACTCAGGTTAAACCATCATCTCAAAAATCAGAGTGCACAGCCCTAACATGGAGACTTTAACATGACTGACGTACGAAGGGTGAGAAACAGGATCAGCAGTAAAGATTCTACCATCTACAAGGTAGAAGTGCGATGGAATACTCCCCACTTGTCTGGATGGGTGCAGCCCCAACACAAGAAACGTGACCCCATCCAGGACAAAACAGCCCACTCGATTGGCACCATATCCACAAACACTCTCCCTCCACCACCGACACTCAGTACAAGCAGTGTGTACCATCGACAAGATGCACTGCAGCGGTTCAGGAAGGCAGCGTGCCAGCACCTTCAAGGACAACAATGGACAGGTAAATAAAAACACCCACCTTCAAAAGAACAAAACAAACTGGGGAATGCTAGACACCTTTGAATTTAGTATTTAATGAGTTATAGAGACTGCTGGAAATGAGGATTAAAAACCAGCGGTGTTCAAGTTTAAACCAAGCAAACCAGCGCACTTTCACCAGTGGAATCGCACATCTGCTCCAGGGATACTGACTAGCAGGGCTACCCACGTACACATCTAATGATCAATTGGGCACGGGTCAAGTTTAGTGATCAAACAGTCTCAGGTGTCAGTCTTTAAGAAAACCCATCCAATAATATATCACCCTGGGGTGTGCCAGGTATGATGCCATTCATAAAGATAGAAGATATCAAAGCAGCCAGAAGGCTTTTACCCACCTTCTTTAGCTTGTTTAACTTTGGTAGGTTCGCGACGGACAATAAGCCTACGTTGATTGTGCTAAGAAATTCCAATTCTTCAAACTCATCTGACAGGCCCTCAATTTTGCCTTCATTCGAGCGACAGTTGTCAAGCACGAGTTCTTTCACCTGGGAAGACAGAAGCAGAATTCAACTAAAAACTCTAGTTCCTAGAAGGAAAGACTTTAGCAGGTATTTTACTGACAAATGCTCAGATAGAACAGCACAAGACGCTTTGAGGTTAGAGAAGTGGCCCTTTACATGCCCCCACGTTTCAAGTCAACAGAAATTTGCACTTCTCTTTGACCCTACAGATCTTGCGGACTTCCTGTAACCTGTTTGCAAAACATTGAGCACAAACACAGTTGAAGTCATCAATATTCCAGGCAGCTGGTAACTAATGCCATTCTGAGCTGCACAAGATAGCTGATCTGTAACTTTGTTGTACAATTTTAAAAATAATTTGCTCAAACCAGAACCAACTAATGTAGAGGGGAGAGAGATTAGTTAGAATCTGGTACTATCCAGTAATACCGTATACATCGTGGAATCAAGCAGATGTCAAGTGGAGCAAGCCAGCTGGCTCAATTACATGGTTTTCCCTGCATAATTATAGTTTCTAGGTGTTACAACCTCAGCACAACAGCAGTGCAAGGTAAGGAAGAAACGTAAGGAGATAAAAGGACAAGGGCTTTTGTGGTGCAACAGTAGTGTCCCTTACTTTGGGCCAGAAGATCTGGGTTCAAATCCCCACCTACTCCAGACACACACTGGTACATGACAAGGAGAATATTGTCCCACAAATTAATTGAAGAGAACAAAATACTTTCAGCAGCTTCTTTCTTCACCAGTGCGGTTCCCTTTTCCTGACCGTTTGCCACTGTGGGTTCAGTAATGGAAACTTCCATCAGATTCAGTCATAAGTTTAAATAGACATCCTTCTCTTATTTAAAAAAGGAGTATCATAGTTTACACAGAAGTAGTAAGCAGATGAAGTTTGCAATTCTGTTATTGAAGGAACTACATGGACTGCTGTCCAAGGTAGCCAGCCAAACCCAGAGAGAGTTTGTCACCAAATTCTTGATTGTGCGCACGGGGGGGGAGAAAGAGAAATGTTGCCTACTATTCATAATCAGAGGCAGTTCAAAATGGTCAAAGTGCCCAGCAGTGAACTACAAGCTGATGACGACAAGATCGAAAACATTCAAGATATTCAAAAAAAATCTTCTTCCTTGGCTGAGTATGAACGCGGCAGATCCTCAGACAGAGATTTGGCTTCCTGCAGTACATGAAGCATGTCAATTTTATGCCAATACTTTTCCTCCAGGGTGGAAAAAAGTGGAGCAGCTCAGCTGGCCTAGCAGCTCAGAGAGACAGCAAAAGGGCAAGTATGGACCAGTGTGAACTCTTCAGGTTGCAAAGAGGACTTGTATTGACATGGAGTATTGACGCAGTCCTCTCTCCACAGATGCTGCCCAACCTGCCCGCTCTCCATTTCAGATTTTAGCATCTGCACTACTTTGCTTTCATCATAGAGTACTGCAAATGAAATCTTTAAATCACTTTTGTGAATTAATTATTTCCTGATTTTGGGGTGGGTGCTTTTACCAACTTTGGGACCTACACAGAATAGAATTTCTGATAATCCATTTGCCACTGCTCCTTATTGAATTCTCTTGACATGCAAGTTGAAGGTACACCATTTTTAAACTGAAAATGGAACTTAAATGTTTGTAGTGAGATCAATGTGATTTATATATCCTGGATAATCCAAAACTGCCAGTTAGAAGTCTACAGCACAGAACCACCCTTTCGCCCATCAAAACTGTGCCAAATCAAAAACAACCTAATTATTCTAAAGAAAAACTGAAACTGCTGTAAAAGCTCAGTGGGTCTGGCAGCATCTCTGTGAAGAGAAATCAGAGTTACTCATTTTGGGTTGAGTGACCTTTCCTTAGATCTAAATTGTCCCAGTCCCATTTTCCAGCACTTAGCCCCAAAGCCTTGGCACTGTAAGTGCACGGCCAATCATTCTTCAACATTATGGAGTGTGGCTGACTCTACTGATTTTACAGGCAAGATGGCGACTAAACTGTTTTCTCACATCCCCTTTAAACTCCCTATCCCTTACTTAAATCTATGCCCTGGTCACTGAAACTTTATTGCTGGAACAGCACAGCAGGTCAGGCAGCATCCAGGGAACAGGAGATTCGACGTTTCGGGCACAGGCCCTTCTTCAGGAATGGACTCCTGTGCTTCCAGCACTAAATAATATTTCCCTGGCTGTAGAAGACTTTGTTTTTTCTTCTTTCCTTTTGATCATTCTATCTACTGAAAGTACCGATCCAGCTAAGTGAGATGATGCACTTGGACAGGACAAAAGGCAAGGGAGAGTATGATGAGCAGTAGGAAGTACTGAGGAGGCCCTTCTTCAGTCATTCCTGAAGAAGGGCCTGTGCCCGAAACGTCGAATCTCCTGTTCCCTGGATGCTGCCTGACCTGCTGTGCTGTTCCAGCAATAAAGTTTCAACTTTGATCTCCAGCATCTGCAGACCTCACTTTCTCCTCCCTGGTCACTGATCCCTTCAACAGAGGCAAAAGCCTATTCTTGCCAATGTCCTCTCCCCCCACTATGAAATGTTTAAAATTATGACCCTCCCCCACCCCTCAGCATTCTCTGCTCCAGGGAAAGCCACCCCAGTCTGTCCAATCTCTGCATAACCAAAACTCTCCAGCCCAGGCAACACCCTAAATCTCGTCTGCACCCTCTCCAGTGCTATCCTGTTCCTTCTACAAACGTGGATTCTAACACGACACACATCACACTAGCTGTGGCCTAGCCATCTTTTTATACAGAACAATTGAAACCTCCCTTCTCTTAAACTAGGTGAATAAAAGGTAAGCATCCAATCTGCCTTAACCACTTTATTCACCACGACTTTTACCTTAAGGGACAAGTGGACATACACACCAAGGTCCCTCTGATCCTCAGTACTTCCTACTGCTCATCATACTCTCCCTTGCCTTTTGTCCTGTCCAAGTGCATCATCTCACTTAGCTGGATCGGTACTTTCAGTAGATAGAATGATCAAAAGGAAAGAAGAAAAAACAAAGTCTTCTACAGCCAGGGAAATATTATTTAGTGCTGGAAGCACAGGAGTCCATTTGCTCACAAAAGCTGCAATGTCGATTAATGACCAGATAATCTGATCTAGCGATGCCAATGGCAGCATGGTCAGTACACCAGGGAGAACTCCTGCTCATCTGGAATCTGTGCAATCTTTTACGCCCCCCAGAGGAGAAAACAGTGTCTTGGTTTCACACCTCATCCAAAAATGATGCAGCTAGCAACAGTGCTGCACTCACTTGGTACTGCACTCGTGTTGCAAATGAGATGTTGGAAAAGCATAGCAGGTCAGGCAGCATCAGAGGAGCAGGAAAACATATGTTTTGGCCCGGAGCCCTTCATCAGGAATGTGGGATGCTGCCTGACCTGCTGTGCTTTTCCAGTAACACACACACACACAAACTCTGATTGTCAGCATCTGCAGTCCTCATGTCTGCAGTCATGTGTCAGTCCTAAAGTGTTGAAGCGGGACTCAAAGCTACAACCCATCGACTGTGAAGGGGAGAATGTGATCCAGCAGGAGGTCCGGCTGACATCGAGGATGCATTTTCATAAATATACCAGAAGTCACGCAATACTGGGTGCGTGTAGCAGTGGCTGAGGCAAACAAGTGATAGTTAAAAGATGCATTAGTTCAAACCAACTTTCAGTAAAGGACAAGTCAGCCATGAAGAACTCTGTTCAAACCTTGACAGCCCAGGGAGATGCTCACAAAGAACAACAAATTTCTCAAGGATAAACAGGTAAAACCATATTAATGTGAGAAGCAATGATCAAGAGGGAGAGGTGGAAAACAGTGGTGTTAGAAGGACTATCAACTTTATGGAAATCTATGAACATAGCCCAGTAGAAACCCTGTACAGAGTAACCAAGAAATACCTTCTCAAATTCTTATCAGCATGTTCTAAAGTAACATTTTCTTGATCTCTAACACCTAGAGGGGAAAAGCCAAATATAAAAAGACCCTCATGGTTACTCCATCACCCAGTAGGATTATGGTTTATCCCCCAGATAAAACAGGGCTTTCTTATTTGATCTCACATGCATTCCCTTCACTAACCAATTTGAAGCATACTTTGGCCAGCATAGCGATTCAGTGGTTAACACTGCTGCCTCTCAACACCAGGGTCTCTGGTTCGATACCAGCATCCGGTGACTCTGTGGAGTTTACATGTTCTCCGGGTGCTCCAGTTCCCTCCCATAGTTCAAAGATGTACAGGTTAGGTGGGCTGGCCATGCTAAAATTGGCCATTGTATCCAGGGACACGCAGGCTGAGTGGATTAGCTATGCGAAATGCAGGATTACAGGGATAGGGTAGGTCTGGGTGGGATGCTCTTCAGAGGATCAGTGTGGACTTGATGGGCCAAAGAGCCTACTTCCACGCTGTAGGGATTCTCTGTTCAAAATGGAGTATCCACAGGATAAAAGAATTCCAAAGATTCTGGAATGGAGGTGGTTTATTTGTGGAGGAGTAACCATGAGTATAAATGACTAAAGGCTTGAAGGCGAGATAGAACCAGTTAGCTCTCAGCATTGCAAAACAACAAAAATATATCAATCAAGCATGATGTGCATCTGGTGGGTTATGAATGTTATGCAAAGGCCATAGAGAAAATGGAACTAAAGTCAAATAGTGTAAGGTTGCAACAATCCGATTTGCAAGATTATGTAGAAACATTTCATGTCCCAACGTATTATGAAATGGACATCCTGATAGCACAGTACACAACCACACTCTAAACTGTGGCTTCTCCCCGTACAGCCAGTCTTGCAAAAAATCTCCAGCCTCCCTTTAAAACAGAAAATCCAACCAAAAGAGGCTGCAATAAGTAGTACTAACCACAAAAGAGCTTTTACACAAATAAAAAATTACCTTGCCCTCCCAAGCTTTAAAAGTCCATGTTCACAAAGTCACACTTCAGTAAGAGTCACCATCACCTTTCAGAGGCAGCAGCCAGGAACAAGCTCACACAAAAGACACTGCAGTACTCAAAAATTCACCTTCATATTCAGAGGCATGCTTCTGTGACCCAGGGAGGGGAGGATGGACCCACACACTACAGGCATGGCTCCCCAGCCTCATTTGATACCCATTGTGTACACACACACACACCCCCCAATGGGGGTGAAAGCTGGCAGTTCATCCTCACTCCTCCACCTACCATAAGACATAGCAGTAGGCCATTCAGCCCATCAAACCTAGATTACTTAGTGTGGAAACAGGCCCTTCGACCCGCCGCAGCATAACCCACCCAGACCCATTCCCCTACATCTAAAACTACGGGCAATTTAGCATGGCCAATTCACCTAACTTGCACATTTTTGGATTGTGGGAGGAAACCTGAGCTCCCGGAGGAAACCCACGCAGACATGGGGAAAATGTGCAAACTCCACGCAGCGTGTCGCCGGAGGCGGGAATTCAACCCAGGTCTCTAGCGCTGTGAGGCAGCAGTGCTAACCACTGTGCCACCGTGCCGCCCACCTGCTTCATTCAATGAGATCATGGCTGATGTGACAGTCCTTAAATCATCCTGCCTTGGTTTTCTATCCCAGTGACTGGTCTACCTTCATGATGCATACTACATCCCTCGTGTAGTGTCCCTACCCATAGACCAGATGGTCTGGGTTCAAGTCCCACCCACTTCAGGGAGGTGGTGTAATAATATTTCTGAATGAGTGGATTAGTTTATTTTTCTAAGTTACTACATCACTGGGATTGCCCTCAAAATTAATTCATCACCCAGAGAGAGAGAGAGAGTGAGGAGAGCTCTGTGGAACTTCTTACTACAGAAAACAGGATCAGAAACATGGTAGGGTTTCACCCAGGAGTTGGATATAGCACTAGAGGTTAAAAGGGATCAGAGGGGAGGGGGAACAAGCTGAGTGCGATAGAGCCTGCTCCACATTTCAATATGAAAAAAAAGGGCTGAATGACCTACTCCAGATTTTCTACATCTTATTAGTTTTAATGTTATTTCAGTGCTCAGCCAGGAACCTCCCATTCTGGGACTCCGATCACTGAATGACCTCACCTCACCCGAGCATGCTAACAAACAACACCTGGCCTCTTACAGATCGTAGATTGTAACCACTCTGCTGCTTCTCAGTGTACCCCTTAGTTGCTTAAATTCGTTTTGTGTCTCTGAAAAGGCTACCATATACATCCATTTTGGCCCTAACCTGTCTCTAAGTGGCTCATTTACCAAATCATATTTGGTAATGTTCTGTAGAGCACCTGTTGGAGGTGGTCACATTAAAAGTAGGGGTGATGTCATTTGCATGGTCTATTATTTACTCATTTAAACTTCCTTAGTCAGGTTTGGAAATGCAGATGAGTTATTGGGGCAACTCAGTCCTATGATCTGTTTACATGAGCATCAAGACAGAACAGAATGTATTGATTTAACAGAAACTGCTTCAGAGGCTCAGTAATACTACAACAGGCAGAGCAATAACAAGCTCTTCCTATCCCAAACAAAATAGCATTTCCCACTTCCCAATTGCTCGCCATGCGGATTGCGGAAGTTTGACTGTCAACTCAAACACTAATTTTGGAGCAGCTGACTGCAGGCATTGGAGAATTCACAGGTCACCCATGAACAGTTAGGTAGATGGGATCCACGTCGCCAACAATTAGCACCAGGTTACAGCAACTGGGAGTTTACAGGATGCAACTCTGGTCCCCTCATCCCAACTTAGTAGGGAGACTTTTAATTTGGAACACTCCCCTTTACCAGAACTTTTCATAAGCCCTTCCATATTACCTTCAAATGTTTGATCAGATGCAGGATAAAGCTCAGCACCTTCCTTCAGAATGTGCTTTAAAAATACATTTTGCCTACTGATTTGAGAGAAGACCGGTCAGTGACAGAGATAGAGAAGGCCAAAGAGTCTTTCTGAAGCTCAGTTATTATTGTGATGCAAGCACAGCAAGCTTCTCTGAACATGGTCAGAGCTTGGCATTTTGCTTTCAGGCATCAGTCAACGGATGAGTATTGTCTGGGGCAGGGAACGTCCCTAATTTTAGGCAAATAGCACTGTGAATGATTTACGTTCACTCAAGGAGACCCTCAGTTTAATATCATATTCCCCAACTCCCTCTGTACAGCACCGGGAGCATCAATCTGGGTTAAATCACAACTTCAACCCATAAATCTCTGAACTCAAGGTCTCTCGCCTAAAAGCAAGGTGGCCTCCTGTCCCCAAGAGAGACTGTAAACCAGCACAATAGGTACAGGAGTAGGCCATTCTGCCCTTCGAGCCTGCACCACCATTCAATATGATCATGGCTGGTCATCCTTAATCAGTATCCTGTTCCTGCCTTATCTCCATAACCCTTGATTCCACTATCCTTGAGGGCTCTATCCAACTCTTTCTTAAATGAATCCAGAGACTGGGCTTCCACTGCCCTCTAGGGCAGAGCATTCCACACAACCAACACTCTCTGGGTGAAGAAGTTTGCCCTCATCTCTGTCCTAAGTGGCCTACTCCTTATTTTAAGCTGTGTCCTCTGGTTCAGGACTCGCCCATCAGCAGAAACAGGTTTCCTGCCTCCAGAGTGTCCAATCCTTTAATATCTCATACGTCTCAATCAGATCCCCTCACAGTCTTCTAAATTCAAGGGTATACAAGCCCAGTAGCTCCAATCTTTCAACATAAGATAGTCCCGCCATTCCAGGAATTGACCTCGTGAACCTACGCTGCACTCCCTCAATAGCCAGAATGTCTTTCCTCAAATTTGGAGACCAGGACTGCACACAATATCCCAGATGCAGTCTCACCAGGGCTCTGTACAGCTGCAGAAGAACCTCTTCACTTCTATACTCAATCCCTCTTGCTATGAAGGCCAGCATGCTATTAGCCTTCTTCACTACTTGCTGTACCTGCATGCTTGCCTTCATTGACTGGTGTACAAGAACACCCAGATCTCTTTGTACTGCCCTAACTTGACTCCATTTAGGTAATAATCTGCCTTCCTGTTTTTGCCAAAGTGGCTAACCATACATTTATCCACATTAAACTGCATCTGCCATGCATCTGTCCACTCACCTAACCAGTCCAGGTCACCCTGTAATCTCTTAACATCCTCCTCACATTTCACCCTGCCACCCATCTTTGTATCATCAGCAAATTTGCTAATGTTACTATTAATACCATCTTCTATATCATTAATATATATTGTAAAAAGCTGTGGTCCCACTGATCCCTGCGGTACCCACTGGTCACTGCCTGCCATTCCGAAAGGGAGCCGTTTATCACTACTCATGAGATACCACCAAGCAGACCCACATCACAAAGCTCCATGCAGAAGCTTTGTAGAGAGCCTAACCATTTTTGTTTTCATAAAGGATCACTATCGGTTTTCTGTATTTTGATGTTAAGTAATGCATACCACTGGTGTTAGACAAGGTACAGGGGAGAATGAGAGGCTTTAATGAGGTTTGAACAGCATTACTGCCCAGTTGGATCACATGACTTGATCCTGCAGCTGATCCTGAAGATATTTTCTGAAGATCAACCCAGAGATGTATTATGTCACACCTCTGGAGGGGGCATTTAAACCCAGTCCTCATAATCCAGAGGCACAGGCACTACCACTGTGCCACAAGAGCCCCATTACAAATATTTTCTTAAAATCAACCTGCTCAGAGATGTTATATTACACAAAACCAATCCAGGCAACCAAGTAGCTCAATGTTTCAATTGCCAAATACCTACACTTCTAGACTAAACTTTCAAAAAGGCTGAACAGCAATAAACATTCAAACTGAAACCTAATGGCCTGGATTAATTTATCTGCCAAAACGACATATTTAAAACGGTATACACAGAATTCTAGCTTGTTAACAGTAATTAGGGACTCAACCCCACTGGCTCCAAGACAGTACAGGCCAAACGATAGAGACGGGTTTGGAAAAACAGCTTTTAAATCCCTGTAAAAGCTGTCAGGTACACAATCTTTTATGCCATATTTACAAACCACAGATAATTTGACTCTCTCAAAATTTCATCAATGGGTGAAGTGACTCCCACAAGGTTTTTACTCCCATTTTTGTAACAAAGGAAGCCGATCATTACAGCACTTTTTTCAAAACCCCATCTCCAGAACTCCTTGTTCTGACTATTACATATGGAAAGAATCAAACAAGTGGAAACTAAAAATATTTGGGAGTGTGTGTTTGTGGGCAAAGTTTAAAAAAAGTGTGGTATTTGGCAACTGAACATCACAACCTTTTGTAAAGAAGGGAGCTTCCCACCTGATCATTTCAACTACAGCAACAGAGAGAGACAGCTGCATTTGCAGAGTTTGAGATAAATAATTTTCCACAACACCGGCTTTGCTGGAACCAACATTCCGGAGATGGTTTTTCCACCTCTCCCACAATTTCCCCTAAAATGCCTAAACTCTGGCACATGCCCAAGAACGGTGAATTTCTGGGCGATCTGGATTCAAAGGACCCTTGCTCCCAACAGCAGCACGGGCAAGGAACTCTGTCTGGGTCAGATTCATACCCAGGCTCAGCACATTCAAAACAAAGCACTCCGTCAAACTTACTTGGCAGAGTTTACAAGATTTTGTTTTATAATCTGAACAGCAGAGACACAGCATTTTAGGTAAACACGCGCCCCAGCAAATGGCCACGCAACAAACTGAATGAAATGGTTGGCCATTAAAAAAAAACAAGCAGAAGAGCTGGCTCAGAAGTTTCTCCAGACTGTACTTTCTACCCAACCCTAATGCACTACGCTGGTAGTTTAAACATCACAACTTTTCAAATCACTTCCAGTCTCCCCCACTCCCTAAAGTCAGCACAAGCCCCTTCAGCCACCTCAGACCTTTGGGGAAAAAAGGCAAGAGGTCCGAAGTATAATCGCCACATCATCTTTGTCGCTTATTGACCATCTAAAGACATAATTCCCTCCCCCACCTTTTAACCAGTTCCTCAAAACCTGTTTGACTAAGCACTTCCTAACCTGCTTTTGAGAGATTGTCAGATTTTGCTCAATAAGACATTCAAGGATCGCGACAGGATGTTTGACTTGGTTACATGGTGCACACTACTGCTATCACAGACCAGGCCAATCTACACTCAATATTAAACAGCTGTC
Source organism: Chiloscyllium plagiosum (assembly GCF_004010195.1). NCBI lineage: Eukaryota > Metazoa > Chordata > Chondrichthyes > Orectolobiformes > Hemiscylliidae > Chiloscyllium > Chiloscyllium plagiosum. The sequence goes on from NW_025212066.1 coordinate 16,146, forward strand.
AGAAAGAAGGTTTCCCTCTTTGCTCTGAAAATCAAACCATCATCTTCCACACTAGGTGTTAGTTTGTCACATCCGTGATCGGTCTAGTTCATTTGTTGATATCTTCCAAGACTTTGAACATTTTCTCGCAGGGATTACATCTGCAACTCTGTTTAAGACAGTGAGGACTGCAGATGCTGGAGATCAGAGCGGAGTGTGGGGTGCTGGAAGAGGCAGGCAGCATCCAAGGAGCAGGAGAATCAACATGGAGCATAAAGCCCTTCATCAGGAACTCTGTCATGATTGTTAGTCGGCATTCCCCTTTGTGTTCAAGCAACTGTGGGGTAATGCAGCCCAGTGATACACCCATGCCTGCCCTTGCACTGCTGCAGAAGTTGATAAAACCCTGAGCCTTAACAGCAAAGTGGATTTAAAACACAGCCTGAGATAGCAGTCACGGAGTGAATGGACATACTAAATCCTCAAGTCCACATCAAGTTGCAAAATTCCAAAGACCAATTAGGAGAATCACCACGTAGACCAAAAAGTAGCCAGGGGAAACTGATACAATCTTAGGGTTTAATCAACTGTATGGGCAGATCCTTAACCCCATCACCCAACCCCTCTCTAAGATCATTTCCAACTTGTAAGTGCTGCAGGGTAAAATCCACCATTTCACTCATTTCAAACAATGAGTAATTCACACAAACCCTCTTCCACAGCAGTGTGCAAAGACACAGTTATTCTGAAGGAAACCTCCCCTGAGGAAGTGGTTTTATCAGGATGTCCAGATACTAAATGAACCCAGGGCTCAAAAGATTTGGCACTGGATTAATTCTGTACTTTAAAAATCAAGTATCGAGAGCCGACATGACCACCCCACCCACCCTGCAAGATTAACTTCCTGATCAGACCAGAAGAAGAATTCATCAGGCCATTTGGCCCATCTTCCAAACACCATCTACTGCCTCAGCTCTAAACTATGAGGTAACACTCCACAATCTTTTTTCTTGCCAATAAATCGAGTGTTACTAATGTGAAAAAAAATCTAAAAGACACTCCGAGCATTACAGAACATGAAACTGAGGTACATAAAAAAAATTAAAAAGATCAGAGCCAAAAGCTTGCTTGGATAGGTAGATTAGAAAGGAAGAGTCTTTATCAGAAGAAAAAAAAAGGACAGTGAGACTGTAAGACTAAACCTGAAGGCACGGCCTCCAAACGGTGGAACAATGACGTTTGGGAAATTACAAGGGGCTATAATTAGAGGCAGAGATCTCGGAGGGGCTGTGGGCTTAGAGAATTATAGATAGGGAGTGGCAGCCAGACCATGGATAGATATGAAGATGATTAAATTAAAGATGTTAAAAGCAAAACCTTGCAATATCCAAAGTTACACCGCAATCCTTTTGCTCAGTAACCTTTCCACAATACAACCATTGCCTTCACTGGATTTTTGATCAGGTTCTAAAACACCTACCGCACCCCAGTGTAAAGTTTCAACCAATCATATCCAGCATGTGGGAGAGACAAAACTTCAAGCTAGCAGTATCAAGTGGATGCTATGTGGAGGTCGAAACAACTATACATTCAGGGTAAATAGTTTAATTAATTGAAAAGCAATTCAGCTAGATTGGAGCTTAAAAAATAACTTCTGCGAACTGTCAACAAGCAGCACAAAGAACATACATAAAATGAGAATTTTTGTTTTAAAAAGAGGCAAAATGGCATTTGAACAGTTCACTCTTGACACCCAAGGTCTGCACTCAAACTCAGAATACATCTGCTGGTTTGATTGAAGTGTTCCCTTTTGCAGATCTTGAGGGGAGCCCATCCAACCCTCTCAAATGTTGACCCTCAGGGCACATTTTCTGAACTTGCTCATTATTAGTAGCCTCAGTGGGGGAGGGGGTGAAATAAAACATTACCCTTGCCCCTTCTTGCATTAGCAGGTGATGTGGAGATGCCAGTGTTGGACTGGAGTAGACAAGGTCAGACATCACAACACCAGGTGATAGCCCAACAGGTGTACTTGAAATCACAAGCTTACAGAGCGGTGCTCCTTTGGCAGGTGAAGTCCGGACCTTCTGACGAAGGAGCAGTGCTCCAAAAGCTTGAGATTTCAAACAAACCTATTCTACTTGCCTGGCACCAAGAGGGTGCTGGGGTCCTAGTCATCCCCATCTGGGATCAGATTGCTACAGTGGCTTCCTGTCAAACAACATCTTGATCTTAAAACGCTCACCTTCTCCATAGCTTTGCTCCAACTCTAAGGCACCACCACAATTCCGATCTAAATCCTGTCTTGAACACTTTCCAAATTTCATTACTTCACTGCTTGTGACCATGTTGTTTAGGCCTGGAGCTCGGAAATTCTTTCCCTAACCCCTCTGCCACTCCCTTTACTTGCTTCCTGAAGAGCTGGAAATGTGTTGCTGGAAAAGCGCAGCAGGTCAGGCAGCATCCAGGGAACAGGAGAATCGACGTTTCGGGCATAAGCCCTTCTTCAGGAAGACTTCCTGAAGAGGCTCTTTAAAGCCCAGCTCTTCAACTGCCACCTTTTGCAGCTTATTGTTCTGAATTAAGTTGTATGTTGTTAGGTGGCACTACGTAAATGCAAACTACCATTCAAAGCTGACAACACAGCTAAGGAACGGATAACACGTCACTCTCAGTTACAGCATAGCTCCTTTGGAATGCAAGACCAAAAAAAAATTGCTTTCCAGACATTTGTGAGATTTTTAAAGAAAGTTGGAAAATGATTGCACAATTCTAAATGGCTGTATCAAAACTACGTTAATGACTCTAATATTAGACTCTAATATTGAATAGCCTTTACCAGCGCCCTTCAAATCAAAAACAAACCTCACACAGACAGTGTGTGAATTCAAAACTTGTTGAGTACCAAGTCCACATGCATTGCTTGGGATAGGTTCAAGTTAAGGTCAACAAGCTCACATTACAACAACAAACACCAGTATTTGTATGGTATCTTTAAAACAAAATGAAGCATCTACAAGAACTTCAAATCAGAGTGATCAAAATATACTTTGACAGAGTCAGTCAATCACAAATATACTCAAGTTATTTCGAAGATTCTTTTCACATTTAAAAAGGAAATGAGATAGGCAAATGGAGTTAGGCAAAAAGAGTTAGGTAAAAAGAGTTAGATTAGACTCCCTACAGCATGGAAACAAGCCATTAGGCAATACCTTTAAGGTTGGGCCATAGGATTAGGTCAAGCAGAATGGGAGGCGTCTCACATAAGGATATCCGTTCTGGTCTCCTTTCCAATTTCCAGCATCCATGGCATCTTGCTTTTGGTTTAATTCACTATCACTTTTCTTTCTGATGGGACTGCATTTGGTTCTTCCACCTTGTTCACTGTGTTCCATTTCCCGGTTTATGTGATGACATGATAATCCAAAAACCAGCTGTTTTTACAGCGACAGTTCTTTCACAGGCAATTGTCACTGGCTTCAACAAATTCCTATTGGATTCAAACCTAGACTTCTGCCACTTCTTTGCATGGTCAGAGGGTTCTCTCCTAGAAAGAGGTCTATTGTTCCTGGTGCAGTCCAACATTTTGTGCGCGCATGTGATTAAACAATCTCATCTCCCTCAGGCATGCCAACTGATCCAACCTCAAAGTTGCCCTGTTGCACGTTTACATTTTGTTTTTCCTTGTTTTTAAGATACAAACTTGATCTTCCTTTCAAAAGAGAAGGATCACAAACTTCATAGACTCATGGACATCAACACTCCCTCCTGCAAACCCCCATCCACCCCTTCGCTATGAGTACCTATCTTTCTGGAGCTGTATCCTTATACTTAAAAAGCGTCCCTGATGCAAGATCATTGACCAGAAATCATGACCCCCATTTCTCACTCCAGAGATGCTGCCCAGTCTGCCAAGTGTCTGCAGCACAGATCAGCTGGGGGGGGGGGGGGGGTGAAAGGCTGACTTTAGTTTCATGCAATTCTGTACCAAAAATCAGCGACCTCTTGGAGAACAAGACCACAGTGGTGGATGAACCAGAAACTGGCAATGTCACAATACAGGTGCACAGTCAGTGCTTCTGAAACAATGTGGCTTTACCCCAAGCTAAGCAGCAAAAAGACAGTGTTAGTTGCTGCTCAATGTTGACACCAAGTTCCCAAAATGGAAAGTGTTCCATCTCCCAGAGGGCATACCTTTACCAATCCATCCAAATATTCTGTTACATTACCTCATTTCATTTTAACGTATACGTATTGCAGTCAGGTCAGGTTTGCTGCTTCAGAATAGACTGCCACACAACATCGTAACCTCATCAGGAAAGAGATCCACCAACTGGCCACGGGATTTAAAAACTTAAAATATATAATCATTTTAGGATGGTTTCCACACAGGCCAACTAATCAAATCGTTAATTAGGAGGCAAGTCAAGATATGTACATCGATATCCTAACTCAAGGCCCAACACTTCCACATCCTGTTTCATAATAGTCTAAACATCCAGGTGCAAGTCTCTGCGATAGTATCAAGCCAATGCAATACACAAGCTACACTCGATCTAGGTAACACATCATACCAAAGAGAAAACATTACATGTGAAAGATCTACTAGAACATGTAATAAAAAGATGCAACAATAATATACAAAGGCTTGATCTTGCCTCCAAAAACATAACTATTCTAACTTTCAACACTTCTGAATTTAATGGTATACAATTCTATCCCATTGATTTTTTTAAGACATCAGTTTGTAATGCACTGATTATAGCAACACATGGGTTCACTGAAATCCAATATTGTAACAGAGATCCCAATTTGTTGATACCTCCGTGAGACTCATGTGGATGGGGGAGTGGGATGGAGAGAGAGCATGGAGAAGAGGAGAAAACCAAGTTACAATTGCTGCTGGAGCTCTACAGAGGCCAAATGAGTGTCTCAGATCACAACCCCAACATTTTAAAGGCAACCCTATTTGAAATGGCCCCAGTACAGTGTGTCTGGTATCAACAGCACTGTCCGAAACAACTCAAAAAAAAACTTACCACTACTCCCATGAAAGTCCATCTGAGGATGGACTCTATTGGACAGAAAGTAATGACAGGCACATAAACCTTGATCCATAATAGAGTGCTGAATGCTAATGTATTTAAATATATAAAAGCATTTTCCCAGCATTGACACTACTTTTAAATAAAAATTAAGGTGGGGTAATCTCAGCAGAAAAAAAATCTCAGTAAGATCACAATTTGAGCAGTACATCTGATCACCACAAACTGTTCTGAAATTACTTTCTCCATTCCAGTTAGTGGCAAGTTACTGCAGAATAAAACGGACACTAGCCAAAATCTCAAACTAGTCTTTTCTCTCCAGATGTAGAATGATGCGCTATGTACATCCTGTGTTTTATATTTGCATCCTAAACCCAATGTAAGAAGTTGACTCCTCATACTGTCTACATCAGCAACAGTAATTCACACTTAGGTGACGTTGGAGTGGGTACACTAAACATCCCATGACAAATTGCCAACAATTTAGCGACCACAAAATTAAACCGAATACAAATTAAAAAAAAACACAAAACGCGAAAAATCTGGATATAGGAGCTGAGTTATGTAACCAGCGTGCCAAATTGCAGGCAATACGGCCTGTTCTTGGTTTAAAATATGCATTATAGCATCCGAACATATGGATAATTGACCTATTGTAATGTGGGATTAAAATTCGGAACTAAACGAAACACCACAAACTCGGAAGGAGACACCTCACAGGGGCGTGCGTGGCTCATGCTTCACGTGTCCGAGTCTCATCCCTTTCCCAAGGCTGAGGGAATGAGGATTCACAATTCTCAAAAACTATAATCAAACACGCAGGCCACCAATCACCACCGCCTCCAAAAAAAAACAACACACACAGCACAACCCAGCAGCCTGATCTGCAGATACGTTCACTGACAACACAATGTTTTGTTTTGGGGAGGGGGGGGTAAGAAAACAAATTATTAAACATGAGCAAAAAATCCACACAGACATGCCTAGAATAGAAAAGGCACCACCCCATAACAGCAACTTAAAAAAGGTGGTTATACAACGAGCCCACCTCCTCCAAAACAGGATGGGGACGAGAGGGGAGGGAGGACCCTTGGTGACCTTGCTTGCTGGCTGCTCCTGATAGAACGCCGAATGTTGCGAAGTTGCAGAGTTCCAAATTGGAACGTTCGACACCGCAAATTGTTACATCGCCTTCCACACAATTGCTACATTACAAAATGGCAACCCCGGCCAAAGCAAGGAGGCAAACTTTACCTGGGACTGCGATTTCACATGATTTTAAACATCAGCTTTGACTTTTACAATTAAAAAAAACAACAGCCACCACCCTCAGCTCTCCTCCAGCCTTCTCTTCCTCTGGTCACAAAGCAGCAACTCCCGGATCATGTTTATCTCCCCCGCCCCCAGTTAAAGTTGATCTTCTCCCTTTCCCTCCCCATATCTTAATTTTCTTCAAGCCGGGTTAATAAAAAAGAAAAAAAAATGATGGGCTCAATTTCCCCAATGACGCAAGCTTACTGTATTTTCGTCCTTGCATTTTTTTTTGGGGGGGGGGCGGTTATCGTTTTTCTCTCGTTATCTTTTCCGCCGGGCTCCACCGTAGCCCCTACAGAGAGCCGAACACACCGGTCCCTATAGTCGTCCCTCCGCTTCTACCCTCCGGGTTAAAATTTATAAAGAAAGCTCTAAATAAAAAGAGCGCGGTATTTATGTTCTTCATTTCTATTTCCAAGCCCTGAATAAAATGGCGGCCGTCCTACTTAATGCTGGTTCGGGTCCTGCCAACGCGGTACAAAGTTCCAAAGTTGGCCCCGATTTCTCAGAAGGCTGTGTCGCTGACACCGAAGAGGATTGTGGCTTTTCCCCCCCTAAATCGTTAGCACTTCTCCCTACCTTGCTCCGTCTCTCACCTCTCTGCCCCCTCCTCCAAATAAAAAAAGGTTGAACAATCTCGTAATTTAGAAAAACATACATACCGCTTAAACTGCCCGCTTAACTCTTACACCCAGCCTGCCCTGTTTTTTCGGCGATAGTGTACCAACGTTACAAAAACATCAACGAGGTAACGCGCAGCTATTCTCTCCCCCCTCCCTCCCATTGGAAACCTGCTAGGATATCACGGCCACAGGCAGATAATTTAAAGATCAAGCTATTAAGAAAAATGCAATCATTTCTACCCCGCAAACATTCTAGGAAAAAGATAATATTTTCAATGCAATCGGTAATTTAAATAGACGAGCCTCCCCCTTTAAGATATTTTTTGGGAAAAAAAACGAGTTCAATAACCAGATCAAGTGAGAGAAAACCAAGTTTTTGTTCCAGTCTGGATTACTCGAGTTTAAAATCTTTCGGAAGCCGAAATTTGCAGGTTTAAAATTTAAATTCCGCGTCTCTTGTGCATTTTAAACATATTTTACAGTAGCCAAAATGATCCACACCAAGATCTCATGCGCGCGTAATGCAGAGATTCATGTCAAACAGCAACTATTTTTGTCCCACAAGGTCTTTCGCTCATTCTAAAGATTTTATTTCCAAAGTTAAAATAAACGGGAAGCGTAAATACCTCAAGAAAAATCAAGCATGGGATTAACCTCAACCGCACAGTCCTGTTAACCTCGGACTGTTGTCTATCATTGGAGTACTTTGTAATTTAGAAAAATATCCGAGAATGGGCGCGTTCATGACTATGAAGTTGCAAATATGGCTCCCCATTCTCCCTTGATCACCGACTGGAATATCTCCATGTATCTTTATTATTCAAGTTCTTTTCACGCGTTTTGCAAACTTCAAACGTTTCACTTTTTCTAAAAAAAAGATGAAAGTTTGCCAAGCACCAGCAATATTAAGTAATCAGTTTCAAAGACACTTGCAAAACTCTTGGTGCATTTCATCCAATCCAACTGAGGTTACAGTCCATGATGATACTAACAAAATTTAGCAGTTAAAAAGAGCAAATAAATAAATATACAAACATAAAAATAGAATATTCTAATACATTTGCAACCAGATTCCTGGGAGAGCAGGTATGCTAACTGCTCCATGTATAAACAGACAGGACCCCACAACAACTATTTCTCCTCTTAAAAAAAATCTAAACAACATATTTTTTAAAAGTCTACAAGTTTCTTTTGGACAAATCTTACATCTGAAGGCGTTCTATTCCGTAGCTCTAAATTAATTCTTTTCGGCATATCCATCTTTGCCACCAAGGCTGATTTACAATATGAAGACAAACGCTCTGGTCACCAAAATGCTGTTTCACACAGGGAGAAAGATCCACTTGTAATACAGACTAACGCCACTACACCGCCCAGCCAACCCAACTTGATAACTAACTCCAAAGAGGGGCGGGGACAAGGCTGCCTTGACGGACGTACCAGTCCGCGAGTAGCATCCCTCCAGCTCAGGACATCCCCCAATAAAAGGACGGAAGCAGAGGCCGGGGCGGGAGCTCCAAGCTGTTAAGTTCGGTTGCAGCTAGGCTTTTTCAATGCATTTAATAGCCCTTCACAGGGAAAAGCATGGTGGCAAATGGCGTCTTTTAATATGGGTGAAGAAAAATCTTATCCCCCCTCAAAAGCTCAGTTAAAACTGGATTATTTAAAAAGCAATGTTTCTTTCTCCCTCTATAATAACACTTTACACGTACAAAAGTACAACTTCTGGTCAAGCCAACTAAGTTCCTCGCTGTCAGAAGTTCAGCTTTTTGCAAATGTACATTGATCGAATTGAGAAATATACGGGATCGAAAATAATTTCTTAAAAACTTGACAGCAATCAGACGTTGTTAACAACAGCTCCATAAAATCCTTAACACTGATTCTTTCAAAG
>NW_025212067.1:0-25000 GCF_004010195.1 Chiloscyllium plagiosum
ATCTACTGTTCTGTCCTCATCAATCCTCTTCATTACTTCAAGAAAACTCAATTAAGTTAGTGAGACATATTTCCCACACATAAAGCCATGTTGACTATCTCGTATCAGTCCTTGCCTTTCCAAATACATTTAAATCTTGTCCTTCAGGATTCCCTCCAACATGCCCACCACCGATGTAGGTTCACCGGTCTATAGTCCGCTGGCTTTTCATTACTGCCTTTCTTAAATAGTGACATCTCCAGTCTTCCAGCACCTCACCTGTAGCTATCAATGATACAAACATCTCTGCAAGGGATCCAGCAATCACTTCCCTAGCTTCCCACAGAGGTCTAGGGTACACTTGATCAGGTCCCAGGGATTTATCCACGATTATGCGTTTTAAGATGTCGAGCACCTTCTCCTATGCAATGTGGACTTTACTCAAGATATCACTATTTATTTCCCCAAGTTCTACACCTTCCACATCCTTCTCCACAGTAAACATTGATGCAAAACACTTGTTTCAATCTCACCCATCTCCTGTAGTTCCACATGTAGGGGGCTTTGCTGATCTTTAAGAGGCCCTATTCTCAAGTTACCCTTTTGCCCTTAATATTGGTGTTAATATCTTGAAGGTTTAGATCAGATCAGCCTATAACCTTCTAAATTCTAGAGAAAGTGGGGACTGCAGATGCTGGAGATCAGAGTCGAGAGTGTAGTGCTGGAAAAGCACAGCAGGTCAGGCAGCATCAGAAAAGCAGGAGAATCGACGTTTCGAGCAGAAGTTCTTTGTTCTGACGAAAAGCTTATGCTTGAAACGTCGACTCTCCTGCTCCTCGGATGCTGCCTAACCTGTTGTGCTTTTCCAGCAACATACCTTTTGACGTTCAATTTTAATTGCACACTGTTGGCAGTCAGTTTCATCTAATTCCCGAGAATTCCCTAACTCTTTCCAAAGATTGAGGGTCTTTGGAACTCTTTATCAGAGTTCTGAGACAACAGTCCTCGGGCATATTTAAGACTTAGAGAGAGATAGATTCTTGATCAGTAGGATAATCAAGGGTTACAGGAAAAGGCAGGAGAGTAGACGTGAGGAATGTCAGATCAGCTGTTATTCTACTGAATGGTACAGCAGGCTCAAGCAGCCAAATGGTCTATTCTTGTTCCTATTTCTTTTTATGGTCTTACATTCTTTAACTCACTTGTTAAAAGTTCCCACCTGTCCAAACAGATGAAAAGGTTTCTACAAAGCAAGTTCAATTGTTTATATTATCCTAAAGGTGCTATGTAAATATAAATTGTGTTCCAATCTACCTTTACATAAATAGCACAGTACAAAAAAAATCAAAATATTGTCCCACATAATGTTGCTTTTGTTCCAAATCAGAAAATGTTCCTCCAAAATCTAGAATTCTCCAATTCTGTGAAATCTGTTAAAGTTAGCATGCAAATTCCTGCCACTAGAAGGCACCACAACAGATTAACACATCAAAGTACCACAACTATCCACAAAATTATCGAGTTGTGCACACAGAAACAGACCCTTTGGTCCAACTTGTCCATGCTGACCAGATATCCTAAATTAATCTAGTCCATTTGCAGCATTTGGCCCATATCCCTCTAAACCCTTCCTGTTCATGTACACATCTGGGTGCCTTTTAAAATGTTGTAATTGTACCAGCCTCCACAACTTCCTCTGGCAGCTTGTTTCCCATCCACACGTGAAAAAGTTGCCCCTCAGGCTTCTTTTAAATCTTTCCCCTCTCATCTTAAACCTATACCCTCAAGTTTTAGACTCCCAACCCTGAGAAAATGACCTTGTCAATTTACCCTATCCATGCCCCTCATGATTTTGTAGATCTCTATGAAGACACCCCTCAATGTCCGAAACTCCAGAGAAAAAAGCCCCAGTCTATTCAGCCTCTCCCTATTATTTCAAATCCTCCAAGCCCAGCAACATCCTTGTAAATCTTTCCTGCAACTTTTCAAGTTTAACAACATACAGAGAGACCAGAACTGAATACAGTATTCTAAAAGTGGCCTAAGGAATGCCATGTACAGCCACAACATGAGCTCCCAATTCCTATACTCAATGCATTGACCAATTAAGGCAAGTGTACCAAACACCTTCACTACCCTGTCAACTTTCACCTCCACTTTCAAGGAACTTTGAATCTGCATCCTGAAGTCTCTGTTCAGTAACACTCCCCAGGACCCTACCATTAAATGTACAAGTCCAGTCTGATTTGCCTTAACAAAATGCAACACCTCACATTTATCTAAAGTATAGTCCATCTGCCACTCATTGGACCAGAGTTTAGATTAGAGTGTTGCTGGAAAAGCACAGCAGGTCAGGCAGCATCCGAGGAGCAGGAAAATTATTGGACCATCCAATCAAAGGCCTGTTGTACTGAAATAACCTTCTCCTGGTCCACAATACCACCAATTTTGGGGTCATGTGCAAACTCACTAGCTATTCCTCTTATATTCACATTCAAATCATTTATACAAATCAAAAAGCAGTGGAGCCAGCACCTATCCTTGTAGCACATCGCTGGTCACAAGCCTCCAGTCTGAAAAACAGCCCTCCACCACTACCCTCATTTCCTAACCCAGGATGGGACCATTCGCCACAGCAGATTCGCTGCCGTCAATTAGCCACTGCCCTTTGACCACCGCAGACGCTTAGCCACTGCCCATTAGCCTCTGAAGACAATTTGCCATGGCAAATACTGCAAATAGAAGTATACACAATATTGGATGAACCCCATCAAGTCTTTTTGCTAAAATACAATATACCTGAGAGAATAAAATAGGGCTATGTTGAATGTACCATCCACAAACCACGTCGATTCTGCTAAATGATGTATCCAAGATTCCCTACCAAATATGATTATACGATTACTTCCTTGACCATCCAATATTGTATATACTTCTACCAAATAAGCAGCGTTCAACATATGTATGCATGTTTGAAATGGTGAAGTCCTTGGTACCTAATCCCAGACCACTGTATATCCATTGTGACTTTGAGCAGGCAGCTATCAGTGCTATGAGAGAATGTTTTCCTGAAGTTAGAATTAGGGGCTGTTTCTTTCATTTGGCACAAAGTATGCATGAACATATTGCTGCAGTTGGAGCAACTAGTCAATACAACACCGATCCTGATTATGCTTTACAAGCAAAAATGATAATTGCTTTGGCTTTTATCTTTATAAATAAATAGCACATAACTATCAAATGAACTAAATTTTCATTGTTTAATATTAATGAGATTTTACTGCCATTATAAAGATTTTTAAAATATATTTCCTTTTTCTGGTTAAAGTTTGTTACTCATTTTTATATATAAACCAATAAAATGATATTTATTTTACTACATATTGATTTTAAAAAAAGGTATGTAGCTGTATAAATAAAGGGGACTGAGAAGTATGAAAGAACAGGCGGGAGGGAAAACAATCAGTACATATATATATTTCCGGTGGCGAGTAGTCTCCAGAGGTCAAACGACCCCAGTGGAGAAACGCTGGAGGAGAACTGGCAGTGGCTAATCATCACCAACCCCTCCTACCCACTTGGATAGTGCCATATAAGAGATCACAGCGCCATCTATTGCCAGAAGCCTTTAACTACATCAATAAATAACTACAATTCAGCACCTCAGTGGCATGTTCCAGCACTACAGCAATGGCATACTACAGTATTCACAATAGAATTTTCTTAAAAGCAGAAAGTGCTGAAGAAATTCAGCAGATCTAGCAGCATTTGTAAATAGAAAAACAGTTAATATCAGAACAGAAAATAGCTTGACGAAGGTGATATTATGCTGATGGAGGGGGAAGAGACACAGAGATGAGGCTCAAAGTGAGAGAGAAAAAGAGAGGAGAGGGATAAGGAAACAGAGATTGCTGATGATGAGGTAGGAGACAGATAAATACTAGGTGAACTGCTGATGAGAAGTGTCAATGGTTGAAAATGGATTGGCTATGCTGGGAGCAACCCTTGCAAGACAGGACCCAGAGCGCAAGGGAAAGGTAACAAACAAAGGAAGATGCTCACATTCTGAAACTGTTAAACTCCATGAGGAGTCCTGAATGCTGTAAGGTACCTCGGCAGAAGATGAGGTGTTGTATCTCCACCTTGCATTGAGCCTCACTGGAGCATTACTGCAAGCCTGAGACAGCAATGTTGGCATGGGAACACAGTGGCATGTTGAAGTGGCAAACAACTGGAAGGTCAGGGTAATTTTCTTCTGGGTTTATAAAAGGCCCTTCACAAGCTTACAAGATAAAACAAATAAAAAGAGGAATGCTATTCAAACCAGTAGCAGTTTATTCACAGAGAGACTACAAATCTCCCAACATCAAACTATTTGCTGTATTTGGTACCTTGCTGTACATAAATTAGAGAAATAGTTATACACCCCTGAAACGGACCGTGCACAGAATTAATCCATGCTGACCACTTATGCTAAATATATCTAGTCCCATTTGGCCCATGCCCCTCTAAACCTTTCCTATTCAGATACCCATCCAGGTGCCTTTAAAATTACATAATTGTACCAGCCTCCACCACTTCCTCTGGCAGCTCATTCCATACACATACCACCCTCTGTGTGAAAAGGTTGCCCCTCAGGTCCCTTTTAAATTGTTCCCCCCTCATCTTAAACCTATGCCCTCTAGTTTTGGACTCCCCTTCCATGGGAAAGAGACCTTTGCTATTCACCCTATCCATACCTCTCATGATTTTTATGAACTTCCAAGGCCACTCCTCAGCCTCCGACACTCCAAAGAAAAAGGCCCCTATTCAGCCTCTCCCCATAGTTCAATACCCAATCCTGGCAACATCCTTGTAAATCTTTCCTGAACTCTTTCAAGTTTCACAACATCCTTCCTATAGCAGGCAGACCAGAACCGAGCACAGTATACTAAAAGTGGCCTCACCAATGTTCTGGACAGCCACAACATAACAACCCAACTCTTGTACTCAATGCACGGCCAATGCATGACCAAACACCTTCTTCACCACCCTGTCAATCTGCGATTCCACATTCACAGAACTATGCACCTGCACCCCAAGGTCTCTGTTTGGCAAACTCTCCATGGCAAACACCATTAAGTGTATAAATCCTGCCATGGTTTGCCTTAACAAAATGCAACATTTTGTTGCATTTATCTAAATTAAACTCCATCTGCCATTCCTCAGCCCACTGGCCCAGCGTTTTTCATTATAACATTAATTAATTGGCAGTAAAGCACTATATGACAGTGTGAAGTTGTAAAAGGCACTATATAAATGCAAGTTCTTGTTTTGTGTGTCACAAATTTTTATAGTGCAGAAGGAGACAATATGGCCCATCATATCCATGAACCAATCCAATGCTATGACCTCAACTACTGTAAACTAAGCCCATTTCCAATAAAAAAATTTGTAAAGTAAAATTTCCTAATATCAGTTCTCCATTTACCACTGATTAACTTGGTCGCTTGCTGTACTGTCCCACTTCCTCACTTTCTCCAATGTTCCTGTACATTAACCATAAAAATGGATCATCAAGTTCTTTTCACAGAATGGATGAAATCTAAAATTCTGCTGCTATCCTACTCAAATCCCATAAACAGTTGCCCGTGGAGAGCAAGATGCCATCTGCAACACTTCAATGGAAAAGAAAGAATTGCACAAAACATAAATTGCCTTGGGTTCTCGACAATGCAACCTTACTGTTAGTTGACATTTAACTTGTTCATTCCAATAAGGTCAAATGGAATAACAGCAAAGTGGTAAGCTCTCACTGTATTATCTATTACTTGCAAAGGCTATTATAAGTTGACAAATTGGATGTGGCATATCTCAGCTCATGACTGCAGATCAACCTTCAACAGAAGATTGTATCTCTGGTTTGAGCACGAGATTTATCTGCTTCACTAACTCAAACATCCACTATAGAGTCAGAGAAGGACAGCACGAAACAGACCCTTTGGCCTAACTCATCCATGCCAACCAGATATCCTAACCTAACCTAGTTCCATTTGCCAGCACTTGTTCCATATCCCCCTCAACCCTTCCTATTCATATACCCATCCAGATGTCTTTGAATGTTGCAATTGTACCAGCCTCCACCACTTCCTCTGGCTGCTCATTCCACACGTGCACCAATCTTTGCGTGAAAAAGTTGTCCCTTTTTTCCCGCTCTCACCTTAAATCTATGCCCTCTGGTTCTGGAGTCCCCCGCCCAGGGAAAATACCTTGTCTATTTACCCTATCCATACCCCTCATGATTTTAGAAACCTCTATAAGGTCAGCCCTCAGCCTCTAACGCTCCAAAGAAAACAGTCTCAGCCTATTCAGCCTCTCCCTATAGCTCAAGTCTTCCAATTCTGGCAACATTCTTGTAAATATTTTCTGAACCCTTTCAAGTTTCATAACATCCTTCCTATAGAACAGAGACCAGAGACCAGAAGTGCACACAATATTCCAACCATGGCCAAACCAATGTCCTATACAGTGGCAAAATGCTGTCCCAACTCAATACTCTGACCAATAAAGGAAAACATACTAAATGCCTTCTTCACTATCCTATCTACCTGAGACTCCATTTTCAAGGAACTATGAACCTGATGAAATTTCAGAATTTTATTTTATTTTCACACTAAGGATGTCAGCATTGATGGTGTGGTCTGCATTTATTGATCATTTATAGTTTCCCTGAAAGGTCTGTTAGTTTTACTTACTAAGCCACTTCAGAGCCTGGAGTCAGACAAAAGGTACACAAGGTAAAGGTAGCAGTTTTAGATTAGATTACTTACAGTGTGGAAACAGGCCCTTCGGCCCAACAAGTCCACACCGCCCTGCCGAAGCGCAAGCCACCCATACCCCTACATTTACCCCTTACCTAACACTACGGGCAATTTAGCATGGCCAATTCACCTGACCTGCACATCTTTGGACTGTGGGAGGAAACCGGAGCATCCGGAGGAAATGTGCAAACTCCACACAGTCAGTCGCCTGAGGCAGGAATTGAACCCGGGTCTCTGGCGCTGTGAGGTAACAGTGCTAACCACTGTGCCACCGTGCCGCCCATCAAACAGGACATTAGGGAACCAGATAAGATTTTGTCTTAATCGCCAGCTTTATGACATTTTTACTGAGACTTATTGTATCATTTAAGAATTTTAAAAACTAAATTCAAATTCTCAATCTTGCTGACAGATCAATAATTAAGGGAATGCAAATTCAAATCCTATGATTCTAGATTATTACTTCAGTAAAATAACCACTACTATATCACTATGCAATTCCTGATTTCAGATGTGACTTTTTTTTGTAAGTATACTTATTAGCAAACAATATATTTTTGTAAAATGAAAAATTAAGTTATTAAAAAAGTATAATAAAAATGCAAATTACAATATAACTAACTACTAACCTACCCTATAAAACAAAACAAAATCAAACACTGCAAAACAACACCAATAAATAAGTGACTGAAGAAAAAAAACAAAAGAACACATAAGAACACAGAATAACAATGCTTGGTGTAAAGGCTCCAAAACAAAAAACAGGAGCGTTGTATATACACCCGTATTCACTCAGGAGTCACCCCTTCCAGGGCTCAGCAAACCTAACCATTGTGGTTAAACGAACACCCTAGTTAAGGTAGCAGACAAATCTGTATCCAAATAACTCAAAAAGGACTGCCATGTCTTATAAAAAGATCTGTTGTGTGGTGCACTATATTCATGAAAAAATCCAAGGGAATGTGCTCCATCCTAGCAAGCTCGGCGGGTTCTCAGACACCCAATTCATCAGAATATTCTTCTGTACACAGTAAGTAAGAATTTGAATAGTTTCTTCTCATGCCCATCTGAAGATGATAAATTTGGTCGACCTAGGAGGAGAGATGCTGGGTCTACTTTAACTTCGATCCTCAATACCCTACCTATCTCTGCCACTGTAGCGCTCCAATAAGCAGGGAGCCTGTGGCATGTCCAGAAGCAATGGGTAAGAGCACCTACGCTTATTCTACATTTGGGGCACATTGGAGATGCCTCTTTTTTAAAACTTCACCAGACAGTCCGGTGCCATATGAACCCTGTGTAGAGCTTGTAACTGCATAGCATATGTCCTATTACAGATTGAGATCTTTCACATGTTCTCCCATATGTCATCCCACGTTTCAGAAGAGATCTCCACTCCTAACTCTTGCTCCCAGACTTCACATAGCCGGTTAATACCTTGCCAGACCCTACCACCCAGCAGGTGATAGAGGGCGCTAACTGAAAGGGTGCTTGTGGCACGTAGCAACAACCTCTCTACATCGAGCTCAGAGGGCTTAGTGAGAAGTGTAGTCTTCGTCTGGATGAAATCCCTAACCTGAGAAAAAAAAGGAAAAGATCTCTGCTGGGCAGCCCATATTTGGGGCTCAATTGCTCGAAGACATCATAGCGTCCCCTCAAACAAGTCTCCCAAACTAGAAACTCCTCTCGCTGCCCATAGTTTGAACCCTGAGTCTATCATCCCTGGTCGGAACCCTAGCATACCAACTATGGGGGTGAGTGGTGAAGTCTTGGATAAGCAACAGTCACTCTGATGCATTGCCCTCCATACCTTGACCATAATAATAAAAATAATAAAAAAGTTCTGGCAGTGGTCCGTAACTGTCCTCATCTTATCCATGAACAACAGGTTAATAAGACGGCACTTTGTCTGGGAGGCACTGATATCCAGCCATATTGAGCCTGGATTGTTAACTGCCCAATCGCACACAAAGGACAGCGGGGAACTCAGTTGATACCTCCTGATGTCTGGTAAATTAACTCCTTCCCCCTCCTTGAGTCAACTGCAATTTAATAAGTTTGATGAGGGGTCACCCACAATGCCAAACGGAAGAACTAAACCAACCCATAAGCTTCCGCAGCATTGACCTGGGAAACATTATAGGGAGTATACGCATGGAATAAAGCAAACGAGGAAGAACATTCATCTTAATAAGGGCTATTCGGCCCAACCCCGAAATTGGAAGAGCCTCTCATCTCTGTAGATCCCGCCTAATATTGTCAAGCAGGTGAACAAAGTTAGTCCGAAATAACTGATCAAACATGGGAGAAATAAAAATACCCAAATATCGGAAACCCACTTAAAGGGGAACCTCGGGCCACCTTCAACCTCTGGCGCTTCTGTAAGATCCCACAAAGGCATAGCCTCAGACTTTGCAAAGTTGACCTTATATCCTGAAAGAGCCCCAATTGAATTAATACATTGTATCAGATGGGGTACAAAGATCATCGGGTCCGATAAGATCAGAAGGAAGTCATCCGCATATAGTGTAATCATGTGTACCCTCGATCCCACTTCCAGAGTAGTTATGTGGACGTTCTAACGAATGGCCTCTGCCAGTGGCTCTATCAGCATTTACAGCCCCTTATAAAACCTATCTGGTCCTCTTTGATAATATGGGGGAAAACCTCCAATCTCAGAGCCAAAATCTTAAGACAATAGAGAGATGGGTCTATATGAAGCACAATCCTCAGGAACCTTCCCCTTCTTAAGAATGAACAAAATATTAGCTTCTTTCAAAGATGGTGGTGGGCATTCATGCATATAGGAGTGACTGTGCATTTCCAGCATCAGCCCTGACAGAATCCCTATAAACTCCTTATAAAACTCACCCAGGAGACCATCAGGGCCAGGTGCTTTCCCACTCTGAAGTTGTCTAACTGCCTCCTGTATTTCTTTAACTGTCAAGGGGACATTAAGGAGAAGCCTGTTCCAAGTTTACTCCCGGGAGGTCCAAGCTCTTAAAAATGGTTTCCATCTCGTCCCTCCTATCTCGCAACCTTCAGGACCGATTGAATTCAGAGTAGAAACTCCAAAAAGCCTCATTAATCCTTTTGGCATCATATGTAAAGACTCCGCTGCTGTCTCGGATTGCAGTAATGGATTGGGGAGCACGCTAAATACTTCCCTGGCCTATCCAATATTGAAACAGACTTTGTCTAGCAAAGCAAGTTCTTTCTTTGTGGTTTGTGTAGGTACTGAATTCAGGGCAGCCCGAAAGGCCGTGATCTGCTGTAGCTTGGTTACCAAAGGCCTCACAAAATGTACTGCCTCAGCAGCTTTCAGCTGTGTCCCAAGTAGATGCTGCTGTTCCTACTTCTGTTGTTTCCAGCTAGCCAAATGGGAAATAGCTAATCCCATGGCAAAGGCTTTAGCAGTCTCCCATAATATAGACCAACTACTGGCCTTGCCTGAGTTGATAATCAAAAATTCCTGAAACTCCCTTGAAAAGTATTCCACAAATTTGGAATCCTCGAGGAAAAAAGGATCCAAATGCCAATGCTGTGAACCTAACCCCTCACTCTTGGCCTTAACCTCCAAATATATCGCCGTGTGATCAGAAATTGCTATGTTCCCAATTTTACAACCCATAATGGAATCCAGAAGGATCAAGGGCACCAGAAAAAGATCAATCCTCGTATGAAATTTATGTGGGTTTGAAAAAAAAAGTGAAGTCCCTGCTGGTAGGGTGAAGATATCTCCAAATGTCCATCAACCCCAACTCCTCGCATAAGTCAGTCACCTGCTTAGCTTGTGAAGAAATAATTGGGGGCCCACTAGGCATCCTGTCCATGTCAGATCCAAAAGGCAATTGAAATCCCCCCTATAATAAGGTGCCATGTTCCAAAGGCACTCAGCTTAGAGAAAATACTAATAAAAAATTTGAGGGGATGCGCCAGGGGACAGTAGGCATTTAAGATGCCATATTCCTCTTCATGTATCAGGGCCTTAAGTATTACAAACCGCCCTTGCTCATCTTTCACCTGCTCTAATAATGTGAATGGAAGACTTTTCTGGATAAGTATAGCCATTCCCCTACTTTTAGTAGTAAAGGATGAAAAGAATACCTGGGTCATAACCCTCCTGTTGTAACTTCAGGTGTTCACCATCAAGATGGATTTCCTGCAATAGGGCGATATCAACCCTTTTCCTTTTAAGACTAGAAAGCACTTTTTTTCCTCTTAACAGGCAAATGACTTCCCTTGATGTTCCAGGTGCACCATTTGACAAGACACTTAGCCATATCCCCCTTCAGAGACCCTTGAACCCCTGCGAGTGAGAACCCTGCTTGCAATGAGCCAAGCACAAGTAAATGAAGACTCAGTCATAAAAATTGTGTGTACAAAAACTATTTTAACATAACTACAAACAAATATTGCTACCAAAAAACTACAAAGAAAACCAACTGAAAAACCTTGAATGACAGACTCTCCCCACCTGCCCATGAGGGCACTCACCCTACACTTGCCCCACCAACACCACCTCCTCCCCCCAAACAACTCCTTCGTTCAAACTATGTCCCAGCCTTAGGCACAAATAAATATGTAAACAAGGAGATGATCCTTAAATCAACAAAATACGACAACATCAGGATAAGCACTCCACCCATTCCCGGCTCCATGTCAGCCCCAATTATAAGTAAAAAGAGAAAAAGGAGCAGAAAAAGGGGGAAAAACAACAAAGAGCACCCATTAAATTTCCCATGATAAAATCCAGTTATAAAAAGTATAGTAGGAACAACATATTCCAAGATTTTCTTTCCCTTAAAATTATTAGGGAGAGAGGAAAAACAAAAGAAAAGGAAAAGGAAAATCACAGGGAAAGAAGGAAAAGAAGACAAACATTAACCATATTCTTCAAATCAGTTGGTCTATTTTAGAGTGTCCACAAAGTTCTTGGCTTTATCCGCCAAGTCAAATGTACAAACTGAATCGTCGTGGCTGAAATGGAGTACCGCCAGTACCTCATGGAGTACTGGATGCCCAGGCACCCCCTCAGCCTCTTCTTAACTTCAAAAAAAAGGACATTCTCTTTTGGATTACAGCGGCTGAGAAATCTTGGAAGAACATAATTTTTGACGCCTTGTGAGCAGTGCCTGTGCATTTTCCCCAGTGATCTGGAGGCTTCTATCACTCTTTGCTTGTCCTGGTTGGTGAGGAAATGCAGTAGAACTGGGCAGGGGCACTGTACCGGCCTGGACCTGCACACCGCGACCTGATAAACCCTTTCTATGAGCAGAAGGCCAGAACTGGTTTGAAGGCCTAGGAACTGCAACAGCCAGTGTTCAAAGCAGCTGAGTGGCTGCCCACCTTCTTTATCCTCCGGGAGCATGACAATCTACAGATTTGTCCTCCAATTGAGGTAGTCAACCTGATCTCACAAGGCCCACACTTGCTGCTCCAGGGCCTGGATCCGCCCACACGAGGACTCCATAGCCGCTTCCGAGGCAGTGGTTTGACCCTCCACCTTCTCCGTCCACGCTCCAAGGCCCTGGAGCTCCCGTTCACGCTTTTGCTGCATGGATGCGAAAGATTGGATCTGGGCACGAATCTCCTCGAGCGCAGCCTCAACCTTCACGGTAAGTCTTTCCATTGCCACCGACAATTCCTACAGGTACGTCAAGTCCCTCGGGGGTTTGGGAGATACCACTGCTGCGGCTTCTGATGTGCCCAGTGCTGCAGGGGTGTGTCCTCCCTGCTGCCGTTTGCTCGCTCCCTTTCCCTTTGGCATCCTTCCCACTCCAGAATGTGAACAAATATATGTTTTCAAAGTTTTAAATTAACAGTTCTTTCATAGAAGTTAGCCAGGGATGGCAAAAAAAACACCAATATGCCTTGGATGTTAGGCAGAGCCATCCACGATTGTTCTAATGAATCGCCACCATCTTGCTGAGTCTGAAAAACACAGACTCCATTCCCATCTCAATGCTTCTCCTAGCAGCTGATGAGAACTCAATCGATACAATGAAAGTGCATGTGGGCATGCAGACAGTAATCTAAAAGGGGACAAGCTTTTAAATGCTGGAAGTAAACTCCATATACGTGAAGGGTACATATGCAAAACATCTTGTTTGTCCTCCATTATTGATCCTGTGTGTGCTGCCAGCATTTTCTACATGTGTAACAGGGCTATTGTTAGCTTGGCTCAATGGATAACACGTCCACCTCTGGGACAGCAGCTTGTATAGTTTGATAACCCTTTCTCCACTTCCTAGGCTCACAGCCCTTCGCGATACCGATGAGTGTCGCATTGTCCAGAGGTGTCAACTTTCTGATGAGACATTAAACAGAGATCTCCATCTGCCTCTTGACATGGATATTAAAGAACCCCAAGCTTTTTGGAGATCTGACTTTCTTGCATTGACATGACCACATTCCTCGAAATCATCACCATAACAAGTTAGCCATTCATTGGTGTTGCTGGGGATGTGTTGACACAGAATTGGCATTTACCAAACAAGTTATCGTGTTCCAGAAAGCAATGAATTCAGATACAAATGTTGGCAAAGTTTATGCCAATGGTGTAATCAGCAGAACGAGCAAAACGTTGCACTGGTGCTGAATAGAGGAAGTTATACGAAGTTTCCATACAAACTCCAAACCCAAATGTAAAATCTCCTGTGATTCAGGGCAACCTGGGTAATTGATCACAATCAACTCACAATAGAAAATGTGCAACACTCCACTTCATCATTATAAAGAAGTGTGATTGCCAAGAAATAGGCTATTCTTCACCTGACTGATTTAAAGCTCTTTTAAACTGCTTCAGTCATGGTTTTGATCCGCCTTTGGTACACAATACCTGTGACCAGTCAGCAACTGAATTGACGCAGTTACATCTGGTCTGCTGCAATTGATCATATTTACCAAATTGAAACTAAATTTAAACAATTAGCAGCAGGAGAAACAACAAGGCAGACTGATCATTGCACGTGTGATTAACATAAGATTCACATTGGTGCCTGTGTGCCCAAGAGTCTGGATTCAATAGATAGCAACATATCATTTTGACCTGGGATGGACTATTTTGGGAGGAGGATGAATTTTTAAGCCAATGTTAAAGATTTTGGTTACTCCAGTGTAAATGTTTATAAGTGTAACACATTTCTGTTCAATCCTCCACTTTCTGTACTTCAATTCTGCCAAGAATGTTATCTGCTTGAACTCTTGAAGTATTTGTTTCTTATTCATACATGTTATGAGAGTGTACCAACATGAGGTTGTGCTCTGATGCTGAAGGTCAGCAGCATCTGACAGAGATACTGGATTTTCACCAATATTGTTTGTATTGAGTCAACAGAAGACACTAGTTACATGATCATTAACCCAAATCATTCAATTGCAAAGTTATCCTTCTCTCCATTTCCGAGTCTAGGCTCCTCCTTTAATGACAAATTTACAAAAGAGCTCTGAATATAAGAGCAAAAAGATCACAACTTATTGCTAGGAGACTAGTCTGTAATCCCGACAGAGAATTCATTGCACCACATGGTGTCAGTCACAGGCCAGCAGGTCGCAGTATGAAACTTCAACCCTTCTCCAATTCCACAATTCTTATAGCCAGTGCTGATCTGACCCTTTCTCTTTCAATTTCTTCCCCACATTCTTGCTGTACTAATATCAGGACACCTCACAATCTCACTCCCCCTAGGACTATTGTAGAACACCTCACATCCCGCAATCTCACTTCCCTTACAATACTTATGCTTAAAGATCCAAGTTCCAAAACACATGGTCGCTACTCAATTTAGGTGGCATTGGGTCAAATCACCAGTGAGAGACCTTCATCCCCTCTCCTAAGGGTGTCTGATATTATTTAAGTGCACTCAGGCACCACCAAGCCTCCTACAGATAATGACCTCAGTAGTGGGCAATCCTGTCCCCGAGATCCCTACTGGCTAGGGGCCTTCACCATCAGTCATCACTGGATCCCTCAAGACAGGCGAGTGGTGGGGTTTGCAGAGAGGGACAAGGTTGGTCCTGATGTCAGGACCCTCAATTGGGCACTAGCTTGAAAGAGGGTGCCCCTCACCCCAACCCTTGAGGTGCTGGACAGCGACAGGAGACACACATGAATGATAGAGTTCCTACAGAACAGAAAGAGGCCATTCAGCCCATCAAGTTTGCACTGCCCTTCCAAACAACATCCCATCCAGATCGAGCTCCCTACCCTCTACCCATAACCCCGTAATTACCACTTGGCCTGCATATCTTCAGACTGTGGGAGGAAACCAGAGCACCCAACAAAAACCACAAGACTCAAGCAAGAACATGCAAACTCCACACAGACAGTCACCCCAAGCTACAGTCGAATCCGGGTCCCTGGCACCATGACAGCAGTGCTCATGACTAAGTCACCTGGCTATCCATTCAGTGTTCACGAGAACTCCTGAAGTACCATTAAATCCTATAGATCTCAGGGATAATGGCCTGTAAGTTATTCAGTAGTAAGCCGAATTAATTCGCAGGCAGATTCCCACATCAGGCAATTTCCCGCCACCATCTCCCCCGAACTAAACGGGGTCAGTTTTCTGACCCGAGGAGAATGGTCATGCATGATCATGTGGGCCCATTTACCACTTTGTCTGTTCTGGCAGGCTCCATTAATTCATTGTCCCAGTCTTATTAAAATCAAAATTAATTACATGGATATGGGTGTTACTGACTAGGCGATGTATATTACCCTTTCCTCTTTGCTCTCGAGAAGGTGGTGAAAGGGTTTCTTCGAGAATTGCTGAAATATTGCTCAGTACCAAATTCTCATGATACAATTACCCTCCAAGTACTGGTGAAACTGACAGCTTGCACTTATCATCAAACAAGCAACAGTGAAGGTCACTAACCAAGGAAAAATAAATACAGACATAAATAACAGATTTCATTCTGATTGACAGAAGAGTTCAATGTGGGTCCATCATTAAAAAAATTAATAACAGCACATTTCATCCGATTTGCATAACACATGCCATCTGTGAGAAACCATCTTTGATAGGAAAGGGGGACAAGGATCAGGCTGAGAATTGCAAGTATAGTCACTGAGTTTTCTACCCGTTTTAACAGAAACAGGTTTTTCTGCTTTAGGCTGTCCCAGCATTTACAACATTTAAATTTTTGACCTGTGATAATCGATTGTCTGGAAACAGCAACTGCACTGCATCATCATCATTCTAGACAAAGCAGTCATTAGCTTATTCTGCAGCAGGTTGTGTGCATATAGATGCAATACAGCTTAAAGTAGGTCATTAAATATTTAAATGTATGAGTTGAGCTCCTGTGGCATTGCTTAGAGAGATGTCTGATATCTAGTGGTGAGCCTGCCCGTCCTATTGTTAGTCAAATCCAGTGAACTACAACTGCCATGAGTGTCATCCTCACTCAAATTATATAAAGGGTAGAGGATCCCTATAACCTTGAAATTTCCAGGTTGAAGGTAAATTAGTGGTTTTCTGCCTGTTTATTTATCATGAAAAGAGGTTTGTTCTCACAAAACAAAAGTGTATGCATCTTTAAGATTACTCAAAATTGTGAAAGTTTGCAAACATTGAGTGTGTTTACCACATGTCAATTAAGAGACTGCAGATACTGCGCCTGTAGTTTTTTCTATTACTGAAGAGTTTCCTTAGATATTTCAAACAAATGATTCTGTGGATTTAAATTACACACCGCAAAGTGACAAAAAATTAAAATAAACGATGACAGTCATCCAAAATACAAACTTGTGCAAGATATTTTAAACTTAAGTAGTATTAGACTGAACAATTACCCAGTGTAATCACTATCTAGTTCATAATTCAGCTCTGGAGAAGAGTCATACCAGATTCAAAATGTTAATCCAATTTCTCTCTACAGATACTGCCAGACCTGCTCAGTTTTTCCAGCATTCTCAAATGTTTGAGATTTCCAGTATCCACAGTATTTTGCTTTTAGATACAGTAGCAAGTTTTGAGAAGATTTGCAGGTTAGCTTGAGGTTCTGGATGTAGGTTTGCTCGCTGAGCTCAAAGGTTCTTTTTCAGACGTTTTGTCACCATACTAGGTAATCTCATCAGTGAGCCTCTGGTGAAGCACTGGTGGTATGGCCTGCTTTTTAGGTTTAACCTACACACAAGTAAAAAGTGGGCCATACCACCAGTGCTTCACCAGAGGCTAACTGATGACGAAACATCTGAAAAAGAACCTTCCACCTCAGCAAGCTTTTGATAAAGTACTTCGTAATTCATATTTTAGAATATAACTTTTGGTTTTAGGAATTAAATTTTTAACAATGACAATTCTCTGACTGAGAAACTGATAAAAACAACCGTTAAGTAAACACAGTTTAAAGAAGCCTGGAGTCCGTTATACTTCAAACAGTTTGGGGCCATATTGGCGTGAAGTTAATGACTAGAAAACCAACAGTGTACGTGACACTGACAGTTTTTCGAGTAAAAGATAAATTCTTCATGTGGTCTTACAGAATTAAGCAAAGTTTTGGAATTGAAAGGATTGTATTTCTGCCTAGCAACAGGCAATGGATCACATTGCTATTGAGATGGGTGGAGCTTAGTGAGATTCTTTGTTCTGAGTCATCCCTGAGAAGTCAATTAGGTCATAGCTATTGGACAGTGTTTGGAAAAGCTGCTAAGAGACTGTTCATTTTTCTTTCATAGCTCATAGCTCCTTAAAAGTCAAGTAATAAAGCCAGATCTGCATCAGAAGTACCAGTAAATACTATTTATTGTCCATGATGCAACTGAATGTGTTTGGGATTCAGTGTTAGAAAATTAGAATGGAGGAAAATATTACTGAATATGTATTTAACTGGAAAATTAAGAAAGAAATCAACAGCCCTTTCCAAAAAGTGTGTTGTTCTGCAAGTTATCAGTTTGGTTGTAAAGTAAAACCACAACAGCTATTGGAAACCAAGAGTGTTTTTTTGATGTTTTAAGCCACTGCACAGGAGTCACAGGAAGTTTCATGATGGAGCTATGGAATCCAGAGTTGAGAGATTAGTAAATGAATTGGAAGTTAATTTAGCCACTAGCAAATGGAAGGACCTCCATGAAATCTTCCGAATTAGTGAATGGCTGGAAAACTGAAGAGAAATCATGTGTGACTTTCAGAGAGCTGTGGTATACGTTCTGGGCTGGTCCTAGTAAAGGTTGAGAAAGGCAAGGGCAGTGGGGAGGAAGATCATGAGTGTAAAGGAGTGAATTTAAATGCAAGTTTTTATAACCTGTAGTGTTAAATTAATCATGCTTAGATGTTTAGTTTTTGATGATAAACAAGAAAGTTCATTTTTGTTTAAAAACTCTTCAGTTTTGTTCTATCACTTAATTGGTGGTTATTTGGATTTCTTCTTCAAACATCTAAACATGTGGATTTCAATATTAGGCAAAACATAGATGAAAACAGAGTTTAGATTAGAGTGGTGCTGGAAAAGCACAGCAGTCAGGCAGCGTCCCAAGAGCAGGATAATCGACGTTTCGGGCAAAAGCCCTTCATCAGGAATTCCTCTAATCTAAACTCTGGTTTCCAGCATCTGCAGTCCTCACTTTTGCCATATAGATGAAAACAGCAGAGACTCTGTTCACCTTTAAATGTTCTCATCAACCTGTTCATAGACATTATTACTCACCTGTGGGATAGGTGGGATTTGAACCTCTTGGCTCAAAGGAAGACACACTACCATTGCATCCCAAGAACCTCCCTGTTCACGTTTATAATGAATGACCCAAGAATAAACACATGAAATGTGTGAAGTGCTATCACAAATGAACTATGGGTTACTGACAGAAATCCAAAGTGATCTATAATTCTAACGTTCACCCCATAGTCCTGAATTTTCCACCTCAAACTTTGCTCAATTTATCCGTTAACAGCGACATCTTGCAGTTCTTTGCTTTATTTAAATGTAGCAAAACACATGCTTGAAGATTGCTTGCTTCAAAAGACCCCCCCCGCGCTTCCCTGTTTTCAAAAGCCGCCCTTGTAAATTGTCAAGGCTCTCCCCCTCACTCGAAATGATGGATGTGAATAAACCAATTGTACTAGTCGATTAAATTTCAGTCTATAATTCACCATCGAGTATCACTTATTCTACATGTGCCCACTAACTGTACGCCTCTATTTCAATCCAGACTCTGCTGAGAGTGTCCGTTACTCTACATATAAACCCCAGCGGAATTCCACGTAACAGCTGAGTAACGCTGGAAACCAGGATAAAGATACGACTGTTTTTCAATTGGAAAACATTTTATCGTATTACAGGATTATAAACAAACTGTACGGAGGTCTGTAGCGTTTAACAATAACTGTCTACTATCATAAAGATCTGGTTAATTGAAAGTTAAAATTAGTGGCCCGTTTGAATGCGGGATAGTGTGTGACTTCTGGTGGGCCCCACAGAAAACAGAACAGCAGCCGCCAATACCCCCGTACACGTGCAAATGACCCCAAGGCAGTCAGAGGAGCTGGAAACAGGCACCAGGTCACACCCATTGAAAACCTTGGAAATTGCGAAGGAAAGGCGCGACTCTCACCCCTTTACAAAAATAAATACAACACTCAGAATGAGCCCTCGTTACCAAGGAACAAAAGCAAAAACGTAACTGGAGGGACCACAATATTCCCAGGTCAACCCTTGACCGCGAGGTTGGGGGTGCAGGTTAACAATGTTCGGAGCTGGGTGAAACGTTGAATAGATGATGGAATTGACACAGCTCCGTTTGCTGGACTCTGCCTCCCTCCACCCCGTCGGCTTTTTCATGGGAGGGAAGGGGGTTACTCGGGAGCAAGGAAAGAAATTAAAACTGGCAGCACTCACCCAGAAACCAGTCACAAAAGCTGCCCGTCCGACCTGCCCATCTCACTCCGTTCACTTCGCAAGTGAATTTGGGAGATAAGAGTAAAAAAAAACTTCTTGCAAATTCCTGCTCGCAACTATTTCAGAGGGTTGGCTTGGACGCATTCAAAACCAGAGGGAGAGGGAGGATACACATCCTGGATCTACCAAAAAAGCATTAGTTAGCCTCCAATGAACAGGGTACACGTTTAAAGGATGGTAGTATAGTGTGTATTCATCATATTGTGTGGGTCAAAGTTGTTTTTCTTTTTGTAAAATTAGTATTTTGCAAAGACCCATTGCTGCTTCCCCCCCTAAGGCTGTGATGCTGATGGAAGGAACTTCATTTACATGAAGATTAAGGGTTGACATCAGGATTTTGTTACAGTGTATCATTCGGCGGGGAAAGGTATCAATTTATTTTTAATTATTATTTTCTTTCTGGAAACCGATTAAATCTGGAGGAATACCGTTACAGTCGAGCCTCGAATGTGGATGAACCTTTTATGCAAAATGACAAATCGTGTCGCCAGAGAATCTTTCCAAGGTGGGCTTCAGATTCCTACATTTTTTTTCTCTTCATTTTAAATGCTGCGTTTAAATGATTAATAACTTTCTTTCTGTTCGGTCGGAAGAGACTTATTTCGGATACATTTCAGGCAGTTGTCAGACTGAGAAGACGTATATTTTATGTGTGTTTTTTAAACAATTAATTGAAGGCGCGCTCGGTGTCTTTCGCTGTTAATTTCTCGGATCCCGAGAGAGATGGCAATGTCGATGCGGCTATCAGTCGTCAGTTTATTACTTCAGTCCTCTGAAAACTCTGCTTTCTGTGTGTTGAAATCGGAACATTTCTGTTTTAACATTGTAACCCCCTCCCTCCACCCCCGCCAGTCTGATCTCGTTGTTTCCGAGTGTAAATGATCAGGTTTGCGAAATATGCATAAAAGCTGCCACCCTGATTAAATCCCCGTTTAATGTTGGGTTGATATTTACACATCGGCGGGGGGAAGGGGGAAGGACTGGGGTTGGGTTTATGCTGCTAACTTTTAAGTTTGATCTGCCTCCATATTCTCTATGGCGAATTCTGCCGGCTGCCTGAACTCGAACAGATCTCGCCTTGGATTCTCCCTCCCTCCCTTCCTTCCCCTCCTCTCCCCTCCCCTCCCCCTCAAATCTCTTCAGGGGAGGGGAAAAAAAAACTAATTATTTTTCTCTCCGTTACAGACATGGATTCTTCATCGCCCTCAACTTTCGACTCGGAGGTAATTCTATGACATTAATTCTAAAAGGTCCTTGAGCCTTCCTACGGTCGGAATTTAGAGTGGATTTTTGTTTTTAAAAGTGATCGATTTCAGTCGACAGTCGGATCAATTTCATTCCCATAGGGGTCCGATTATATACGTCGCGCCATCTTGTCAATTTACCATACCTGTATGTAATTTTTAAAGACCCCTTGTTAATCAGAGCAGATAGGTTTGTGTTAAAATGTGTGTCTGGCCGCCTTGCTGTGCTCCCATTCGAAGTTAGCAATCTATTGTTGCGGGGTGGTGGGGGGACATTTCCCCTTTAAATCAGTGCTGTCCTTTTTCTTTTAAATTCCCTCCCCCTCCAAGAGCCTGTTCTTCAGGGATCGCCAATCCCGGTGTGTGTGTGTGTGTGTGTTTTTTAGTGATGAATATTCGCCATCTTGCCTCTGACCCGTCCCTTTTTTTCCCCCTATCCTTCCCTCCTTCCTCAAAAAGGAATTTTATTTTCCTAATTAACCGCCCCGCGCCTCTTTTGACCTCCTCCACTTCTGCCCCGAACTCTAATCCCGCACACTTCGATTTCATTAAACCCAGAGTGTTCCTACTTTTATAAAAAAAAACAGTTTTTATTAAAAAATGATGTTTCTGCACGCGAACGTGTCCCGCGAGGAGGCCTTTTAATTTATAGCTAAATGGAAAGGTTTTACTGGTAGTAAAATGTATCAATTATACAGAATGACTCGGTCCCTTTGTTAAATGGTGTTATGTACAGTCAATTGGGGATGTTGTATTCTGGGTAGATGGACCCCTCCTCCCCTTCCCGGACTGTGGATTATCCGAGATACATCAAACTGAGCTTTAACAGCGAGCAGCTCAATCCTGGGGACATTTGTAAAATCCGAAAGAGCGGTTGCCACAACAGCCCTACTTTTTGATCAGTGGGACGAATTATTTTTTTCTCAAATGGGCGAAACGCGCGATCTTGCTTGAAGTGACAATTCCGGCTAATAGGTGGACTATCGGGGTTTAGATGGCAGAGGTCAAACTGTTTTCGTATCGCCTACATTCAAGTTTTCCAGACTACGACCTTCAGCCCCTTGCACCCTCGCCGGCAGTAATCCCATTCCCGTCTGTTGAGCAAAATTCTAAGGCAGTTTACTACTCACCAGTAGAATGTGATGCTGGGTAGGATATAGTACAGTCATTCCGGAGGCTTGGTGCCTGGAGTTAAATTGGACACTCAGCTCCTGATCTGACCAGGAGGCAACAGAACCGAAGAGACCGTTCAGGCAGGTAAACAAACTGTTGTGTGTCCCCTTTACCTAAGAATTGCACTGAAGTATTTTCTAATATAAAGCCCAGTTGCCAGGAACAATTGATTGCCTCATCAGTGTTCCTCAAGAGACGTTAATTTGAAAGAGTTTGCCCAATCTTTGCAAAATTTCTACTGTACTAAGTGCTGCACATTATTCTATTTGAGCACTATGACTAACAACAAGGCCATCCTTTTCTTTGATCTGCAGTGTCTATGGTAATGGGGCCAAAATTAGATTTAAATCTTGAAAAATTACTTGAGACTCCGAGCTCAAATTGTTGACTGGCCATCCGTGACAGACCTCTGTGTACATAAACACTGAACCAATCATCCAGTTATTCAGACCCTTTGGTCCAACCAGTCCACGCCAACTAAACTAAACTGTTTTCACCGGCCTACACTGGCCCATATCCCTCCAAACTTTTACTGTTCTTTTAACTTATCCAAATGTCTTTTAAATGTTGTAACTGTACCTGCATCTGCCACTATTTCTGACAGTTCATTCCACACACAAACCACACTATTTAAAAAAAAAAGTTGCCCCCATGTCCTTTTCAAATTTCTCTCCTCTCACCTTAAAAATATGCCCCCTAGTTTTGAACTCCCCCACCTTTAGGGAAAAGACTGTTATAATTCAGCCTATCTATGTGCCCCATGATTTTATGAACCTGTCTAAGGTCACCCCTCAACCTACTACACTACGATGAAAAAGGTAGTGAGCTTTTTTAGCCTTTCCGGTCTATTTTTATATCTCCAACCCGTCAATCTCGGCAACATCCTGGTTAATCTTTTCTGAACCCTCTCCAGGTTAATAATATCCTTCCTATAACAGGGTGATCAGAATGGCACACAGAGGCATTACCAAAGTCCTGTACATTCTGAACATGACATCCAAACTCCTACATTCAAAGGTCTGAGCGATGAAGGCAAGTGTGTTAAACGTCTTCTTAATCATCCTGTCTACCTGGAGTGCAAATTTCAAAGACTTCTGTACCCCTAATTCTGTCTGTTCTACAACACTACCCAGGGCCTCCCCTACCAGTCTATCAGCATCCACATCCAAATGATCATTAGCTGCTATTTCTGCTACCTCCAGTGACATGCTACCACAGACACCTATTTCCCTCCCCACTATTGTCAGCCTTCCACAGGGACAGTACCATCTGGGACATCCTGGTCCACTCTGCTGTCATTCCCAACATTCCACCACAGCCTCATGGCACCTTTCCCTGCAACTGCAGAAGGCATGACACCTACCTGTTTACTTCCCCCCTCCTCCACATCCAAGGGCCCAAATTCAACTTCCAGGTGAAGCAGCACTTGACCTGCACTTCACGCAGTCTGGTCTACTGCATTCGTTGCTCACCAAGTGGTCATCTCTACCTTGGGGAAACGAAGCATAGACTGGGTGACCGCTTCACAGAATACCTACATTCTGTCTGCAAAAATGACCCTGAGCTTCCAGTTGTCTGTCCCTTCAAAGTACCAATCGTTCCCTGGCCAACATCTCTGTTTCAGGCTTGCTGTAGTACTCCAGCAAAGCTCAGTGCAAGCTGGAAGAACAGCACCTCATTTTCCACTTCGGGACTCTGTAGCCCTCTGGACTCAATATCAAGTTCAATAACTTTGGGGCTTGAACTCTCCCATGTCCTTATCCGGAACCCACATATCAGGTTTTCTTAACATAGTCGGCTATTATACACAACTCATTGTTAGCCATTAACAGTCACCATTAATAGCTATTCACCCTCCTAGCCAGATTGTTACCCATGCCTTTGTCCGTCCAACTGTTCTCTCTCTTTGGGGTCTGTCCCCACCTATCGTTTACTCCTTACCACCAAACCCCCACCCCCCACCCTATCTCCTGTATAAAAACTGACATTTTCCGAGCTACCATCAGTTCTGAAAAAGGGTCACTTGATCCAAAATGTTCACTCTGATTTCTCTCCACAGATGCTGCCAGACCCACTGAGCTGTTTTAGCAATTTTGGTTTTAGCTTTGATTTACAGCATCTGCAGTTTTTTTTGGTTTTAATTGTACAAGTCCTGCCCTTGTTTGTGTTATCAAAATGTGATACCCCACATTTATCCAAATTAAACTCCATCTCTGCTCCTCAGCCTACTGACCCAATTTATCAAGATCTCTTTGTAATCTTAGATATCCTTCTTCACTGTCCACTATACCACTAATTTTGGTAAAAAGGTAAAAGTCAACTGCAAACTT
Organism: Chiloscyllium plagiosum; assembly: GCF_004010195.1. Taxonomy (NCBI): domain Eukaryota; kingdom Metazoa; phylum Chordata; class Chondrichthyes; order Orectolobiformes; family Hemiscylliidae; genus Chiloscyllium; species Chiloscyllium plagiosum. Next base: position 24,430 of record NW_025212067.1, read on the forward strand.
AATAACCATTCCTCCTATATTTTCATCCAAGTCATTTATATAAATGACAAACAAAAGTGGACCTACACCTGTATTACACAGGAAAACAGCTTTAGAAGAATGTTTTCAGTAAACGTACAGTGGCAGATCTGTACCCATAGACACTGAATCCCTGTATTACTTAGCTGCAAGTAGGATGAAAATTTCATCTACTACTAAACATCACTGAAATTTTGGGGATGACAATGCAAGAATTCCACCTCTCCCAGTCATAGTATCCCTGTAATCCACTACTTTACTATTAGATGATGGTAGAAACCGGTTGATTTTAAACAAAACTGTTCAAACGTTGAAGCTTTGCAATATTAGTGATCATAAAGCAATATTAATTTGCATACCAATGACCAGAGTACAGTGGTTGGTTTGTCTGTACCGATTGCACAAATTCACATCTAACCTTACTCTCTTTTGCTCTCTCTTCTCCCCAGGATTATACTCCAACAGATAAAAGGTGTAGGACAGTCGAAGATTTTAATAAATTCTGCACGTTTGTCTTGGTTTATGCTGGTTACATTCCCTACCCTCAAGAAGT
>NW_025212068.1:0-25000 GCF_004010195.1 Chiloscyllium plagiosum
ATTTTGTTGCATATGTCTACATTGCAGGACCCTCTATTAAACAGAATTGTGCAAACTACTGGAATGTCACTCTCAAATCAGAACTGTTTTATAATTGCAAGTCTTCATTTTATACTTCTTAAAAGCCACTACTGTTAATTAATAAAAGAGAAATAATAACCACTTGTGGCTAAATTAGATGAAAAATCACGTAAGACCACACGACTAACTGAAATATTCTGTATTAATAAATAATACCTTGACCTTAGTCTGAGGAAGAGTAGACTGTATTCAATAGTGTGATATTTTTGTATGAATTTCCAGATTAGAACATTCCCTTAATTTTGTCACAAGTGTTTATCTCTTTGATGCAATTATCAACAGATGATTACTATACCTTCTTCACTTAGCATGCAGTCACAGAGGAGTATCTCTGTGAACACTATGTCATTCGCTAAAACTTTTCCCAGGACAGCACATGTGTCAACAGATAGAGACTGTGTGGAGACATCCAGCCTTTTCCTTAAGTTCCCATCACAATCATCATGTAATTGATTCAGAATACATTCCAGTGGCTCAATACTAGCTTCTTTACAAAGGCAAAGGTAAGTTCTCTTGAAATCATCCATAATTGAAATATCTGTCACATTTGAACTTGCTCCAGTCTTTCAACATAACATTAGTCTGTGAAAAACAGCAAAACAGCAAACATTATCAGCAGGATATTTTGACATCACTATATTGCCCGCTACTGCAAACCCTATACCATCCCTTGAGGAAGGATAGCAATTAATTAACTTCACACATTAGAAACAAGAAGCAAGAATGTTGCCTCAGCAACATATAGATGCACAATGCATTTTTAAAAACAATAGAACACAAATATCCAATGCAAGATTGCACTGATTACCTAACTTTAGGTGCACATTTATAGTTCAGCCAGGGTGTGGAATCTGTCCCACATTGTGCACATCTACAATCTGTAGAGTTTAAGAGGAGGTGGTAATATAGTGGCAATGTCACTGGCCCAAATGAATGTCTGGAGACACAATATTCAAATTTCATCACAGAGCTTGGAAGCTTGCAAACTTCATTACAGGGATTAATTCCAATGATGATTATTACATCGTCTTTATTTAGCAATCACAAAGGATTGTCTCTATGAATAATACATTACTAACACTTTTCCCAGGACAGCATACATCAACTGGGATAGACTATGTGGAGACATTCAGCCTTTTCCTCAAATTCCCATCACAACCATCATGCAATTGATCTAGAATATATTCCTGTAATTCAATTCAACGTTTTTTTGATGAAGGCAAAAGTCAGTCCCTGGAAATCACTCACAGTTGATAAATGGGACATTTTAACTTGCTCCAGTTAATGTAACTGTTTTTTCTGTAAAAAAGGATGATAAACAAGATTGTCCTGTGAGAAGAAATTGCAGAGATTGGCCTTGTACTCTTTACAGAAGAATGAGTGGTGATCACAACATTCTTAAAGGATTAGACAGGCAGATGCAGAAAGGATGTTTCTCCTGGCTAGATATCTACAACCAAGGGACAGATTCTCAGAACAAGGGGCAACATATTTCAGACGAAGAGGAGGAGGAATTTCTTCACTCAGATGGGTAGTGAATCTTTAGAATTCTTTGTCACGGGGATTGCTGAAGTTCAGTTATAGGCTCACAGAATAAAGGGAGAACTAGCCATTTGGATACAGAACTGGCTCAAAGGTGGTGGTGGAGGGTTGTTTTTCAGAATGGAGGCCTGTGACCAGTGGAGTGCCACAAGGATCGGTGCTGGGTCCTCTACTTTTTGACATTTACATAAATGATTTGGATGCGAGCATAAAAGGTACAGTTAGTAAGTTTGCAGATGACACCAAAATTGTAGGTGTAGTGGACAGCGAAGAAGGTTATCTCAGATTACAACAGGATCTTGATAAGATGTGGCAATGGGCTGAGAAGTGGCAGATGGAATTTAATTCAGATAAATGCGAGGTGCTGCATTTTGGAAAAGCAAATCTTAGCAGGACTTATACACTTAATGGTAAGGTCAAGAGAGTGTTGCTGAACAAAGAGACCTTGGAGTGCAGGTTCATAGCTCCTTGAAAGTGAAGTTGCAGGTAGATAGGATAGTGAAGAGGGTGTTTGGTATGCTTTCTTTTATTAGTCAGAGTACAGGAGTTGGGAGGTCAGGTTACAGCTGTACAGGACATAGGCCACTGTTGGAATATCGTGCAATTTTGGTCTTCTTCCTATCAGGAGGTTGTGAAACTTGAAAGGGTTCAGAAAAGATTTACAAGGATGTTGCCAGGGTTGGAGGATTTGAGCTACGGGGAGAGGCAGAACAGGCTGGGGCTGTTTTCCCTGGAACGTTGGAGGCCGAGAGGTGACCTTATAGAGGTTTACAAAATGATGAGGGGAATGGATAGGATAAATAGACAAAGTCTTTTCCCTGGGGTCGGGGAGTCCAGAACTAGAAGGCATAGGTTTAGCATGAGAGGGGAAAGATATAAAAGAGGTCTAAGGGGCAACTTTTTCACGCAGAGGATGGTACGTATATGGAATGAGCTGCCAGAGGAAGTGGTGGAGCCTGGTACAATTGCAACATTTGTGGGCGGCACGGTGGCACAGTGGTTAGCACTGCTGCCTCACAGCGCCAGAGACCCGGGTTCAATTCCTGCCTCAGGCGACTGACTGTGTGGAGTTTGCACATTCTCCCCGTGTCTGCGTGGGTTTCCTCCCACAGTCCAAAGATGTGCTGGTCAGGTGAATTGGCTATGCTAAATTGCCTGTAGTGTTAGGTAAAAGGGGTAAATGTAGGGGTATGGGTGGGTTGCGCTTCAGCGGGGCAGTGTGGACTTGTTGGGCCGAAGGGCCTGTTTCCACACTGTAAGTAATCTAATCTAATCTAAAAAGGCATTTGGATGGATATTTGAATAGGAAGGATTTGGAGGGATATGGGCCAGGTGCTGGCAGGTGGGACTAGATTGGGTTGGGATATCTGGTGAATTTACCTTGGCTAACCCTGGACACTATGTGCAATTTAGCATGACCAATCCACCTAACATGTACTGTGGGAAGAAATCGGAGTACCTATGCCGACATGAGGACAATGTGCAAACTCCACACAGTCAGCCTCCTGAGGGGGGAATTGAACCTGTGTCCCTGGCGCTGTGAGCCACCAATGCTACTCACTGAGCCACCGTGCCACCCCATTTATATTCCTGATAATGGTGCAAAATAATTTAAACTTTCTTACTAATCCCCACTCTAACTAGTCATGGATTGAATTATATGCAATTAATGATCTAATGACCAATTCAGTGCAAAATATTGTTCAAATAAATTTGTACCCTACCAATTTTTAGAGTAATGTGATGGGTTGCCCATTAGATTAGAGTTTGTAGTATATTTTCATTTTTTATTTCTTATACAACAGAATTTACATATTAACCTGCTGAATTTGATCTACAGCACATGTGTCTGATAGCATATTTTAACTGTAGTATTACCACCCGTAAGTCTTGGCTGATCATCCACCTCCGCATTCCTTTTCTGTATATCTTCATATCCTCCAAGATCATTAGTATCTAGAAATCTTATCAATTTCTATATTGAACATGCTCAATAGGACTATTTTCCTTGGACCATCAGAGGCTGAGGGGTGACCTTAGAGAAGTTTATAAAATCAAGGTTGTTTCCCCAGGGTAGGGGAATCTACATTAGAGGGCATAGGTTTAAGGTGAGAAGGGAATAATTTAAGAGGGACTTGAGGCACAATCTTTTCACGCAGAGGGTGGTGCATTTATGGAATGATCTGCCAGAGAAAGTGGTGGAGACTGGTAAGATTACAGCCATTAAAAGGCATCTGGATGGGTATATTAATAGGAAGGGCTTAGGATATGGGCCAAATGCTGGTAAATGGGACTGGCTTAGTAGGTTTTGAGAAGATTTGTAGCTCAGGTTGAGGTTCAGGATGCAGGTTTGCTCGCTGAGCTGGACGTTTTCAGACGTTTCGTCGCCATACTAGGTAACATCTTCAGTGAAACTCCAGATGAAGCATTGCTGGTGTTTCCTGCTTTCTATTTAAATGTTTGGGTTTCCTTGGGTTGTTGATGTAATTTTCTGTGGTGACATCATTACCTGTTCTTTTTCTCAGGGTGTGGTAAATGGGATCCAAGTCAATTCTAGGAATTGCGTGTCTCTGTTTGGCTTGTCCTGGGATGAATGTGTTGTCCCAGTCAAAGTGATGTCCTTCCTTACCTGTATGTAAAAATATTAGTGAGAGAGGGTCATGTCGTTTTGTGGCTAGTTGATGTTCACGTATCCTAGTGGCTAGTTTTCTGCCTGTTTGTCCAATGTAATGTTTGTTACAGGAGGAAAATAACAACAAACTGACATTCCTAGATGTCACAGTAGAGCGAAAAAGGAACTTCAAACCAGAGTCTACAGGAAAACAACACATATGGACCAAATATTGAACTGCAGAAACAATCATCCCAACATCCACAAACGATGCTGCATCAGAACATTATTTCAATGAGCCACCACAAACTGCAGCACAGAGGAACTACGCAGAGCAGAGGAAAATAGAGTATATTCAAAAATTTTGGGTACCCAATGAACACAGTCCGCCGATTTCTCAGCAACATACTTGATAAAGCCGACAAAACATGTCCAGAAACCCTAGCCTTCTGTAACCCTTCTCCCCTACATCAAAGACATCTCGGAAATGACTGCCAGACTACTCCGATCCCTTGGCATCTTGGTACCCACAAACATACCAACACACTAAAACAGCAGCTAATGAACTTGAAAGACCCTACATAGAAACAAGCAAAATTAATGTCATTTACAAAATACCATGCAAGAACTGTAAAAACACTACATTGGACAAACAGGCAGACAACTAGCCACTAGGATAATTGAACATCAACTAGCCACAAAACAACATGACCCTTTCTCATAAGTATCCTTACATATAGATAAGGAAGAACACCACTTCGACTGGGGCAACACATCCATCCTAAGGTAAGCCAAACAGAGACACGCACGAGAATTCCTAGAAGCATAGCATTCCAATAGGAACACTATCAACAAACACATTGACTTGGATCCCATTTACCACCTCCTGAGAAATAGAATAGGAAAGGACATCACCACAGGAAAATACATCACCAACCCAAGGAAATCCAAACACATAAATAGAAAGCAGGAAACGCCAGCATTGCTTCGTCCGGAGGCTCACTGAAGATGTTACCTAGTATGGTGACGAAACATCTGAAAATGAACATTCCAGCTCAGCGAGCAAACCTACATCCAGGACTGAATTAATTTAGGATATCTGGTTGGCATGGACGGGTTGGACCGTAGGGTCTGTTTCCGTGCTGTACATCTCTATGACTCTATGAGATGTACAGCATGGAAACAGACCCTTTTGTCTGTTCAAGGTAAATTCACGATTACAGTGAGTGGGTTTGTGTGGGATGCTCTTTGGAAGGTTGGTGCAGACTCAATGGGATGAATAGCCTGCTTCTGCATTGTTGTTGTTGTGTTGCCATATTTTACTGGACCATGGAGAGAAGCAACTGGTGGCAATTTAACCTGAGGGCCACCAGACCTCAGGTGTGGGAAGAGGGTGAGAAGGAGAGTCCTTCATAGTAATAATCAAACCGGTGATTGGAACTGAACTCACACTGTTGGCATTACATGGCTCGGTAAACCAACAGTTGAAACTTTATTGCTGGAACAGCACAGCAGGTCAGGCAGCATCCAGGGAACAGGAGATTCGACGTTTCGGGCACAGGCCCTTCTTCAGGAATGACTGAAGAAGGGCCTGTGCCCGAAACGTCGAATCTCCTGTTCCCTGGATGCTGCCTGACCTGCTGTGCTGTTCCAGCAATAAAGTTTCAACTTTGATCTCCAGCATCTGCAGACCTCACTTTCTCCTCGGTAAACCAACAATCCAGCTAACTGAGTTAAATCGATTTCCTCTGCACTGTAGGGATGCTACAACAAAAAAAAATGTTTGTTACCTATTCCAATGCAAGCTAAGTTCATACATTGGTGTCGCAAAACTCTACTTGTTAAACTTCATACATCTAATTGATTATTATAAAGGTGGAAACCAAAGGGTGGAACGGTGACGCAGTGGTTAGCACTGCTACCTCACAGTGCGAGGGACCCGGGTTTGATTCCTGCTTCGGGCGACTGTGTGGAGTTTGTACATTCTCCCTTTGTCTGCATGGGTTTCCTCCAAAAATATGCAGGTCAGGTGAATTGGCAATGCTAAATTGCCCAGAGTGTTAGGTGCATTAGTCAGGGGGTAAATATAAAGTAGGGGAATGGGTCTGGGTGGTTTACTCTTTGGGGGGGGGGGGGGGGGGGGTCAGTGAGGATTTATTGGGCCGAAGAGCCTGTTTCCATACTGTAGGGAATCTAAGTCATTCCACACTACAAAACAGATGAGATATCTGATTGGATTCTGGGGTTACCTTCTGTGTATTTCTCATAGGTTGCTAGATAGACTCATATTACGAAGTAAACGCCACAGGACAGAACGGGTTAAAATTTTAAGAGTTGAATTACGATGTACTAACAGCGGCCTTACCAGCGCCAAAAAAATGAAAGAATTTTAAAATCAAGTAACATCTAGCGGGAAAAAAGGAGAAAATACGTACGAGGGAAAAAATAAAACGAAAGAAAGCAAAATACCGTGAGTGTCGGAAATCTGAAATGAGATCGCAGTTTTAAGAAGTCAGACATAGTAGAGAGAGAAACTTTTATGTCGACGAACTTCCACCAGAACAAAGCAACGGAGACCTTCGAAACGCTCTCGGGTATTTGACAGAAAGGCGAAAGTGAGGACTGCAGATGCTGGAGATCAGAGTGGTGCTGGAAAAGCACAGCAGGTCAGGCAGCACCCGAGGAGCAGGAAAATTGACATTTCGGGCAAAAGTTCTTCATTAGGATTGGAGCCCTGATGATGGGCTTTTTCAGCACCACTCTAATCTAGACTCTATTTGACAGAAAGTCGATATGTCAAGAGCAGCAGAATCGCACTCAACAAATTACAGTAACCACACAACCTGATAGAGTGAAGCACTCACTGGCCAAACTGCCCGGAAGTACAATAACGCCACAACCAAACTCTCCAGTGACGTGAACAGGTAAACCCGGCAGAAACCCGTCGCACTGGACTCATTTCTTTATTTTTCGTTTACCTTTAAACAATCGGTTCTGAACAACCGGAAGGCAAAAAGCAAAAAATGAAGTTTGGAGGAAGCGGTTCTCGGACGGTCAGGCTCAAGATTGCATAGCACCAGGTGAAGAGGTCACTCTCAATTCCGGCCATCGGTCTCCCCCGTTACCTGACAACACCGCGAGCTATTGTTTCACTGGCCGGAGGTGGTGCTAACTAAACCAACCAGGCGCCTCTGGCTGACACGGGTAAAATGACTGTTTGTGATCAGGATAAAGTCCATGTGTTTATGCTAACTTTCACCGCGGCCACTTACACTCTTCAGCCGCCGCCACCCTGTATCCATGCAGCAGCGCATTGTGGGAGACATGGAACCAACCGATCCAGACCGCGTGGGGGAGGGGGGGACGTCCGCTGAGAATTATGGGGGCTGTAGTGTTCTTCGCCTTTGTCGCGGCGGCACAGTCTGTGACGAGACTACATTGACCGGCAGGCACTGCGCCACCGACCTGGGTCATCTCGGAGGTTATAACGGAAAAAACAGACAACGGACCTGGGATCACGTTGCTATATGGCTCACTCGCTTCCTCACGAAATGTCTAAAGAAAGATTATAACGCTGCGAAATCGAAAGAGGAAAAAAAACATTAATTTATTTTGACGCGTATATAGACATGAAACCGCATAAGCTTTTCAAACGTGCCGATTGTGAGAAAACGATCATCCTGATGCAAAATACGTTTGTACATGGCTCGTCAGCCATGCAGTGATTTTTATTCGTTGTCCCTTTTTCTCCTCCCCCTCCTTAAAGCAAATTTTAAACCCTCTTTTCCCACCTTAAAGTGGAAAAAGTTTCCTCTCCTTTTAATTGAAGGGAGAACATTCACAAAATGGTAGACAGGAGGATTCGGAAAGCTCGCTTCAGCAGCCGGGACCTGTGCGCCCTGGTGGATGCGGTGATGGAAAGACGGGAGGATCTCTTTGGCCGGGGAGGTGACCCTCCTGACGCGCAGAGAAGGAGGAGGGATGCTTGGCAATACGTGACGGAGAGGGTCAATGCAGTTTCCGGAACCCACAGGACCTGGGAGGAAGTTCGCAAGAAGGTCCACGATCTGAAGAAAAGCACAAAGGTGAGATGTGAAAAACCACAGCCACGCAGGAGGCCAGACAGTAAATGCTGACATGGTACGATTGTGGCAATCAGGAATGCAAAATCATGAGGGGCATGAATAGGGTAAATAGACACGGTCTTTTTCCTGGGTGGCGGAGTCGAGAACCACAGGACATAAGTTTACGGTGAGAGGGAAACGATTTAAAAGGGACGTCACGGCTAACCTTTTCACACAGAGGGTGGTAAGTGTATGGAATGAGCTGCCAGAGGAAGTGGTGGAGGCTGGTACAATTACAACATTTAAAAGGCATATGGATGGATATATGAATAGATATACACCAATTGCTGGCAAATGGGGCTAGATAATTTAGAACCAGTTAGACTGAAGCACCTGTTTCGTGCAGTACATTTCAGTGACTCTATAAAAGTTGCACTGTTTAGAGAAATATCAGCCACAAGTAAGAGATGTGCATGCCAGTTGAATCAACCAGCTTATGTTGCTGTCTGGCACTGTAGTTTCTTAGCTGAAAATGTGTTGGAAAAGCGTAGCAGGTCAGGCGACATTCAAGGAGCTGGAGAATCGACATTTCGGGCATGAGCCCTTCTCCAGGCTCATGCCTGAAACGTCGATTCTCCTGCTCCTTGGATGCTGCCTGACCTGTGTTTTTCCAGCAACACATTTTCAGCTCTGATCTCCAGCATCTGCAGTCCTCACTTTCCACTGTAGTTTCTTAGTCTAGTTTCTTTTTTTTAGATGTAATGTTTTGTTTTAAAGGAAAAACTTGCTTATAATCGAAGATCATGGCAAGCAGCGGGTGGTGAGCCCTCAGATGTCAAGACATTGACGGAATTTGAAAATGATATGATTGTTGTACTTGGGAAGGAAAGTCTTGAAGGTCTTCAGCCTGTGGATATTGGTACCATTACAAGATGTGTTCGTAAGTATTATATGATAGTCATAGAAATATACAGCATGGAAATAGACCCTTTGGTCCAATTCGTCCATTCTGATGAGATATCCTAACCTAACCTAGTCCCATTTGCCAGCACCTGGCCCATATCCCACTAAGCCGTTTTTATTCGTATACCCATCCAGATGACTTTTGAATGCTCTCAATGTACCAGCCTCCACCACTTCCTGTGGCAGCTCATTCCATACACACACCACCCTCTGTGTGGAAAAAGTTGCCCCTGAGGTCCCTTTTATATCTTTGCCCTCTCACTCTAAACCTATACCCTCTAGTTCTGAACTCCCCCACCCCAGGGAAAAGACCTTGTCTATTTATCCTATTCATGCCCCTCATGATTTTATAAACCTATATAAGGTCACCCCTCAGCCTCTGATGCTCCAGAGAAAATAGCTCCAGCCTATTAAGTCTCTCCCTGTAGCTCAAATCCTCCAACCCTGGCAACATTCTTGTAAATCTTTTCTGAACCCTTTCAAGTTTCACAACATCCTACTGATAGGAAGACCAGAATTGCACGCAATATTCCAAAATTGGCCTAACCAATATCCTGTACAGTCGCAATCTGACCTCCCAACTTCCTACAAAGGAAAGCGTACCAAATGCCTTATTCACTATCCTATCTACCTGTGACTCTACCTTCAATGAACTATGAACCTGCACTCCAAGGTCCCTTTGTTCAGCAACACTCGCTAGTTCAGATCTTCTGTGATTTGTACCAAATGTTAAATGAGTAGGTCTAACATATCAGCAGATTATTTTGTATAAATATCAGTGAGCTTGTTGATACATTTGGGTTTACTTGATCTGTTTTTCTGTCCTCAAAAGCACAAAACGAACACTGTGGACAGCAAGTAATATCACAAGAGCAACATACATTTGCATGCCGCTTGTCACCAATACCGCTTGAAACAGATAATAGCATAGAAACATCTCTGGTTCAAGGTATAAAGGATGAAAATCAGGAAACGCCAAGTGAGTCCCTCAGCACTAGTGATGAATGGGAAGAAGTGGTGGTGGGTGATGAGGGAACAACTGTTGCAGCCTGGAGACCCATCATGATAAGTGCCCCAACTCAGTTAGATGCAGTTACAGACCTTAATGGGCCTGCTTTCAAACGGAGGCTGTTAGAGCATGGAGCCCGTGTTGAACAGTCACTAGCTTTTATGCACACCACTTTGGAAGATGGTATGGTTAGGTTGGATCAGCGGCTGTCCTCAATGCAATCTGCCATTGAGCAGATGGCAACACCAGTGACAGCTGCAGTAGAAAACTCACTTATGCAAGCTGTCGGCAATGCAGGAGCATCTCTTGTGAATGTTCACAGTATTGCTATGGAAGCTTTAGGGTCAAAACTTAAGGAAGCAGTTGTGGCTGGCTTTGATTCACTTGGACAGCAATTACATGGAACTATGAGAGAAGGAATTAAAAATCTAATTGAAACGCAGTGTTCTACATTTTTGCAGCTGATTGCATATTGTGAGGAGAAGCCCTCCAGTAGTGGCACAAGTGAAGTTAAGGCAGTTGACACTCCTGTTACCACGAGCTGACAGTTATCACTGCCAGTTCTGTGCCAGCATACGTCTTTGCACAAGTACCATGGTAACAAGTAAGCTGACAAAATTGAAATAAAGCCTGATGAAGGGCTTTTGCCCGAAACGTTGATTTTCCTGCTCCTCAGATGCTGCCTGACCTGCTGTACTTTTCCAGCACCACTCTAATGTTGACTCTGATCTCCAGCATCTGCAGTCCTCATTTTCGCAAAATTGAAATAAAGCCTTCTTATCGTTGTATTCTTTTAATATATAAAAGGTCTGCTGTACTTTGAAAATAGCTGTAGGAATCACTGTTTTCTCAGTTATCATTTTCTATTTTGGAGTTACCTTTGAATGGTGCTTCGAATCTAATCAAGGACACACACAATTGGAAAAGATGTAGGGCATTAAACCTTTTTGAGTCAATTTCACTATTCATTATAAACCTGACTGATCTGATTGAGGCCTGAATTTTACGTTGTAGTTCCCTGCTCCCCCGTCAAACACTTCCTTGTTAATCAAGTCTGTCCAACTCAGCTTTGTGTGTTCAGTGATCCATCTTGCACTGCTCACTGCAGAAGATAATTTCAAACATTAATGACCCTCAGAGAAGTAATTCCTCCCCCTCTGTGTTTTAAATGGGGGACCCCGTATTTTAAAATTGTGGCCTATATATTTCTTCATCCCCAAAAAGGGGAAAATTCCTCTCAGCATCTATCCTGTCAAACTCAGAATCTTATTGAAATATAAATGATCATCTCTCACGCTTCTGAACTCAAGTGAATATAGCCTCAGCCTTCCCTTCATCCCATGAATTAGCCTTGTGAATCACCTCTGAAATGTTTTCAAACTATGTCCCTCCTTAAGTAAGGAGCCGAAACTGTACAAAGTTCTCTAGTCTGGTCTCACCAGTGCCCTGTATGGATGTAGTAAGACTTTTATGCTCCTTCCCTCTCACAATAATGGCTAATATTCCATTTGCCTTCCTAATTACTTAGTGTATTTGCATGTTGACCTTTTGTGATTTATGTACAAGGATACTCTGAATTAATGCTCATATTCATTTAAAAGATGACTCAATAATTGGTGTTATAATTGTGTGATGTAAAATCTCTGTTTGGTTGTACTTAAAAATATTCATGCCTTTTAGGCTGTGGATAGATTAACCTTTGAGAATAGTATCCACATATTTGTGTATTTACTATTAAACTCTGATGTGGCAATCTGCTAAACTTGTGCCATTTGCTAATTTTAGGCTGGCATGAACACTATCCTGTTTTGGGCAAACTCAATTGTTATCACCAAGCATATCCTTAAAAATGCATCAAGAGAAACTGTAACTCAAATCTCCAGTCATGAAATCCTGTTAAAACTTGAAAAATAGCACATGCAAGAGTTACTGCTTTAAAAGAATTTAATGAGTTTTAAAAACAGTAAAAAGGCTACTTTCCAAATGTTGCAGGGGCAGATCCATTTTAATGTCTCGTAACCAGCCTCAAGAACATACTTGATTTTTAAGATTGTGTAGTATTAAACTAAAAATGTTTGTGAATTTAATTTTATAAATAAATATTATAGCTAATTTCACTTGTAAAATACTTGTCCTGTGTTTGATATTTTACCATTTTGAGGAGACTGAAACTATGAACGATCAGAAAAGTGTTCTAATGTGTTTTTCTCATTTAGGATAAATTGTTAATTAAATTGTTGAACAAATTCTGCAAAAAACGTCTTTAAATGATAACGATCATGGGATGAGACAAAGATCCATTCATAGGAATTGGACTAAACCTTTTTGAAGAGAAAAGGTTTTTTTAACTGTAACAAATGCTCAAAAATAGTTCTATTTATGCATTTTCTTCAAGGAGTCTGTGATTTTAATATTTTCTATAAATTTGAACAGGTAGTGCAGTCAACAATGAAATTAGATTCAGAATAACAAACATTGTGTTGTATACAGAAAACACAACCATACCAATAAACCTTGGAGCATGAATGTATTATTCTTGTATGTACCTTATGAAATATTACAATGGCTTCATTTTGACTGAAAGGCAGCATAAGCATTCTGAAGTAGTACAAGGACAAAAACTATGAAAGCTTGAAAACAGAATTTGTGGACTTGGGTGTTAGATTAAAAAGTAGGGCCTCTCTAGGATTACTTAGGTGCACATCAGGCAACTTTTAATCACATTACTTCCTCTTCTACATTTTCTTTAATATTGTGTTCCTGGCTCACTATTCTCTTGATTTCAAACACTTTTCAATTACATTATATCTATCTTCAGTGGAAAATAGAAAGAAAGATTGATGGACGCCTCTTGCATTTCCTTGTACATTTGTCTTTGCCTCGTATGTATGTTTACGTTTGCAAACTTTGGCCATGTATAAAAGCCCTTGCAATCTATATATGCTAGTGTACTCATTTTATTTTGTTCCTCTGTCATTTTGTTGGTTATCCTTTGTTGATTTTTTAAAAATCCTCCCAATGTTCTGACTTCCTACACTTTTCTATAGTTTCTATAGACTACATGGGATGAGAGATGACCTGGTTAGAAATTAGTAATAAAGGGTTTTAATAGTATGTACCCCAGTACAGTTAACCAAAATGTGATTAAGGTATTTGTAAGTGATTTCAAATTTATTGGAAGTGAATTTTCCCAACTCTTGAACGATGTGGGCAACAGTGAGTCAGTTTGGAAAACAGGTGAGATCGGAAAAATGAGATTAGCAACACTGAGAAAAAGCATTCCTATTTTCTACAAAGCTTGAACAGTGAGGTGAGAATCTTGCGAGTGAGCTACAATGGATCTATTTGCATTCATTTAGATCTCCTTCTCTCATAAATGAAATTTGCTGTTCTCCTATGCAGTGGAGAGAAACTAGATGGTGACAACTTATGGGTAGTTATCTGGTAGCTGCAGCTTGCCATTTCCATCTCTAAGCCTCCATATTGGACAGCAGTCCCCAATACCTAAGAGCACACTCCATGTACAAAGACTGCCTACCCCTCCCAAGAGGTTGACATCAGACAGGCACCAACCATACATCTGATTCACTTGGAGATTAATTATCAACTTCAATATTGCATGTAGTACATCAACATGTATTATAATACTAGTGCTGGGCCACTTACTGCAAAGAGACAAACACCTGTCTCATGGATTGAAGCAGGGAGCATTTTAGCGCTCTTAATATTTCAGTACACATTCCCTTTGCACCTACTTGGACACTCTCACCATCTCTGCTATGTCTTGTTCTGTCTTTTGGTACATTGCTGCCTCATTCAGAAATTACAGGCTCACAATCTTTCTGTTGTCTCTCACCTTTTAGTGCAGATGCAAAGCAAGGTAGGCTTGTCAAAGTTGTCAGCAGTGATCAGTCAAAGAGGTGGACATGTTGCTGATGATATCATGCTATATCAGTATCACACCTATAGCATGTGTCAGCAGCTTATGCAGCAAACAAATTGCACAGGCTTCAACCAAATGTCCACATCACTAAGAATTAAGGCGATTCAAGCTTATGGAGACTGTCTTCAGTCAGGAGGCACAGTAAGTGAAGGACATTTTCTGAATTCAATCCAGGAGGCTTGGACACGGTCAGCTGAACATTTGAGGTATCCACCAGAGGTTACTAGAGAATTGACTACAGACAGTCCTGCAGGTTCAATGCAACCAATCCTAAAATTAGCATTAACTCGTTTGGAGAGTCAGTCAGGGTCTGGTCACATCAATCAGGGCTGTTTTCCCATTCAGCTAGAGGGGTGGGGTGCAGTTAGTCCAGGGAGTGTTTTAACTGAAAGTCAAGAGTAGTTTTTCAGGGCAAGCTTTGGTTCAGTTGTGGGAATCAAATAAAGCATCCTGGGATTCAAAGGGGATAGTAATTGTGAAATGGGGTAACTCAACATATAAGACTGAGGCAAGAGAGCTGGGAAGGGCAAGATGTACTGCAGGAAATGATTGGCAGCTGCCACCACTCTGGCTTTGGTAGTGGAGGCCTTTGCATTACTATCTTCATTATGACGAGGGGGATCAGGGAGTAAACTGAGGAAATGAGTAGCAATGTTTAAGGAGCGTGCAGCAGACAAAAATAATTTGGGGAATAGTGATGACCAGTTTGATACGCAGATTGAGTGGGATGTTGGGAAAATCAAAGTCAGTGGTGTTAACATGGTTCATATGTGAGGCAGCAAGGAACATAACTGGGTACCAAATCCCATTTATCTAGCAGAGCTAGGGCAAATGTCACAACTGTGCAGGGCAAACTCCACCTAGACAGTGCTCATCTGGATGTGCAACAGCCTCTTAAAAACGACACTGGGATGCTGGTTCACGCAAAATCTAGGCAAATTCTTCCAGCTATGGCAAATGGAAAAATCTGTTTAGCATGAGATTTCATAAAATTGACAGAACCAAAAGAAAAATAAGACCCTGAAGGGATTTCCTTTAATGCAAAAGGTCTAAGTAACATATAATTGTTCAAGATGGCAGATGTATAGGGGTCCTGAGCCCAGAGTTTGTCAACTCCCACCACTTTTCTTATTTTTTATCTCTCTTTTAAAGTTTTCCTTTTCTCTCTACTTACCTTATGGAGGGAGCTCCGGTCGTGGCTAGGGCCCAGAGCGGGGACTTTGGCAACTGGCCACAAGGTGGTTGGTGTGTCTGGGCAGAACTCTGGCGATCAACAGTATTGTGGAAGAAGCTGGTTGCCTGGAGCAGCACGGGATTCTGGCAGGGTGGGTGGTGAGTCCAGATGGCGGTCAGCGGCGAGATGGCAGTGTGGAGGCACAGGGACAGAGAGCTCCAGCCCAGCATGGGGGAGAGAGAATGGCAGTCAGTAGCAAAACGGCAGTGCGGTAGCACTGAGATTGAGCCTAGTATGGAGAAAGAGAACAAACCTGCACGTGGAAAGCCCAGTGCACCGACTGCAGGTCCATGGCTAAAGGAGGACTGTAATTTGGAACTTTTAACTTCATTTCTGATTTACTATATTTTAATAAGAACTGCAATGTTGAACTTTTTGACTTATTTCTTTATTTTTCTACTTTTACCTAAGATTTTGTGCCTTGGTATCTTTGTATCCAAGATGGCACCATGAATAGTGACACTGTAAACTTTTCACTGTACTCCTGTATTACTGTTCTTGAATTCATGTGACACTAAAACCTAATTCTAATTATATAGACAAAATAATGATAATTACAGGTTTATATTAACAGGATTTGGATTTAAGTACAATTGTTGCCAGCTATGATCTTATTGCCTATCAGGGTGTTAAAACTTAACAGTTTGCTTTATTTGAATCAAACCAATCACTTTGAAGAGGAGGTCAAAGGGGTTATTGTCATAAATTTAATTGAGTTCTTTAAAATCACATCGGTATCCCCTTCAAACCCCTAAGTGCTACACTTTTGTGAAGTCCATCTTTTGCAGGAAATCAATCCCTCCCAAATGCAAAACTCTATCAAATATCTTATAAAGAATTTCAAAGTTATTTATCAAATATATCGGGACCATTTGATAATTAATGTACCTTTGGAATGGCACACAATGCAAAGCCCCCAGCTAAATAAATGGAAAAATGTTTATGTGTTTTTTATCAAAATAAATTCAGCTGACCTTTGAAGCATTTGTCTAAAATACTCAATAAACGAGATATAATTTTCAGAATTGGTCTGCTCCAATTATTTTAGCTCATAATTAATTAACTGAATTACACTAGCAGAATTGACAAGAAATGACAGTTCTGGCATTGAATATTTTGAAACAGTAACTTTAATCATGTTGCTCATAACCAATCCTTCCCTGCTTTTTCATATTTTGCATATTTTTAATTGACATCTAAAAGGCAAGAAAGCAATAGTTGCACATTGAATTATAAAATTAAAAACAAAGTTACACAATACACTGCTCGTTTACACTAAATAACACTCAAACATTAGCATTCCAAACTAAAAGGCATAAAACACCCAAAACAAACAAAAGGTGTACAAGTTGCACAGTGCAAAGTGATTATAAAATCTTATTTAGTGGTAATATACCAGTTGGTCTTTATTAATGAAATACAGCAAAGTACCACTCAGATGTGATTGCTGATGCTAAGAAAAGTTACTTCCTGATAATTTCTGTTCTAGTGAGATCCCCACTTTGAAAATGTTGGCGATAATTTATGTTGTGCTACAGCTTTTGGAAAGCAATTTGCTTGAAGCTGACAAAAATGTAGCTAGTTTGCAAGAGACTGGCAATTGACTAATTTAGTGTCTTGCTGTCTGTATTGTGGTAGCTACTTCTGGTTCTTTCAAAAAAGGAATGATGGGACAGAGTGATTGGTCTGATGTTTTTTCTTTAAAAACAGTCCACAGTCAATGACATGTTATAGCACATACTATATTTGACATTCTTCCAGCATGCGTGCAGTATAATGTAAAGCAGATTCTGATGAATGGCTTAGTATGATTAAGAAGCCATAAAGAATGGCTTAGTATGATTAAGAAGCCAATAAATACCACAGAATGCTCATTTTTCTTGTACCTTTGGGATGAATTACACATAATATTCTGGTTATAAGATTTAAAAAATGAAACATTATATTTCAAATAATTTGTAAATGTTGAAGGCTGAGATGAAATCCATTGTGGATTCATTTTAAAAGGAGATCTAAAGGATGGTAGTAATTGTTACAAATATGACCTGTTAAATCCTGGATTTATGATTAATATAGGTCAACATCCATTCCTTTTTAAACCATGAAAATATTGTGTGTTCAAGCCAAGATTTTTAAAGATGCAAAAGTATACAAAAGTAATATCACAATGTAATAATAAATAATTTTTTAACCAACTCCACTACTTTGGAAACAAATCTACTTGTTATCCAGTAAAAAGTTACGGCCTTAAAATGTTCACTTTTTTCTAGGTGTATATGTTAGAAATGCATGAACTGAAGCTTCAGCAAATCAGAAAGACAAATGCCTTCACATTGTCAGATCTGGTTTTAAAATATGGCTTTAGTTGTCAGTGTCAATAGTGAAAAGGTGAGAATGCCATGTACAATACACCCTGTTGAAAGTCACTGGTACAGTTAATGTACAAATAGAAGGAATTTGTATATTAAAGGCATTGTTATAACAAATTAAGGAAATGGTTACTGCCATGAATGTGTATTAATACATGTGTATTGATATCCTAACTCCAATTTAAAAAAAGGTAAACAAAAACAACATTTTCAGTAACTTCCAGCATTGTTGTCAAGTACAAACAGTTGTAAATGTAGGTACATAACTCTCTTTTGCACTTCCTTTTCACCTTGTTTATGCCACTGAGAGTCTTGATAAATATCAGTTCAGGCACAGCTAATTAGGCTGTTCTCACTATATTCCTCAATTGGTGCAGTATCCCATCAAAATGTTATAGGCAGTGCTTCAGCAATCAATCAAGAAATCTGAATTAATAAAGATCAACTGAATAATATATTGAGGTTTCCCTGTTATAAGGCAGTAGAACAACTCTGAACCTCTTTAACATTCATTTTGTTGAAGCTGCTGCCATCGAAAGCTTGTATCCAAGGTTTTATAATCCTCTTCATTATTTTCTTGTTCTTTAGCAAACTGCATGAAAACCTGAATCACATTAAAGGAGAGTCATTGTTACACATGATATATAAAAGGATTGTGCATCAAGTAGACCTTCAAAACAAACCAAGTTTTGAATGAAATGTAATCTGTACTCTTCCACAGAAAGTTGTCTTTTCAAATCCCAGATTGATCCAATGAAAAAATTATTTGAATACCAATTTGAAAGTGACTACTAGCAACAACACATTGTCAACCTTGTTGATTCTGAAAACCTCAAGAGAGAAAGTGTCAGGAGGAGTTGTAGGCAAAATGCATAAGTAACAATATAGATTTTCAGAATTCCATTTTAACCGTTAGTTATAAATGAAACATTGATAGTTATTCTGGTGTTTGTGAAAGATAGAATTAAAAAGGAACTGCATCTCATAAATCTCACGCATATATAAAAAAAATTTACTATACCTGTTCCAGTGTGGACTGCGAGAAACTATATTCTTCGATATCAAAACTGTGTTTGGCTGTAAACAATGAATATTAGTTACTGCTGGGAATGCGAATTCAGAATTATGGACAGCTAAACCTATTAAATACTGAAAACAAATACCTTGCATAGCTTCAAATAGTTGCACTGGATCATAGTTAAACCCTATCATTCAATTATTTTTGCTCCATTCAATTTGGTCTGCATTGTTTCAGATGAATAAGGATACAACAGGAAGCACCCTTTCATGAGCTGCCTCCTTGAACTGTTGTAGTCTATGTGGTGAAAGTGTTCTTATGTCTCTTCTGTAGTGATCTGATATAGCTGAGTGGCTTGCTGGGCCACTTCAGAGAGCAATTAAGAGATAGCCAAATTGCTGTTGGTTTGGAGTCACATGTAGGCCCGACTAGGAGAACCCAGATTTCATCTATGTAGGTGCTTACTGAACCAGAGGAATGTTTACAATAACCTAGTAGTTTCATGATTATTATTAATAAAACCAATTAATTTGGATTAAAATGCTAATTGAATTTCCCAAATGGCATGGTGGGATTTGAACTCAGCTTTCAAAAAAATTTACTTGGGTGTCTATTATTAGCTCAGTAAAATTACCACTACAGTACTGTCCTATTCTAATTATTTGAAATCTTACCAACAAAATTGTAAATACAAGAAATAACATACATTACAAATATCACAAGATTGGTGTTACAGTGACACAAAGCTGAAAACTAGAAGTTAAAAACTAAATTAAATTAGTCTCATCAGAAACCATTTAAAATAGTGATTGGTAAATAGTGTCAATACTTGGAACATTTGGAATTTATGATGTTTTTTATACTGGTCATAAATTGCAGCCACAGAACAATTCTCTAACAGTTGGACTAATCAGGCCATTTACATGAATTCATTTTATATTAAAGAATTGTACAAAATCACAACATTCAGAAAATACTGCACCTTAAGTTGGTGCCAAAAGTATTATAGCATATGACACATTATTACATGACAGGATCATCCAAATAAAGATATCTAAAAATGCTCTTAAAGCTAACCAAGAAAGAAATTTATTGATATTAAATAGAAATTTAAAAAAAACTGTAAAAGCACCTTTCAGAAAAAAATGTGAGTTAAATCAAAATGAATGAAATAGCCAACTATAGAGCAAGTTGAATAATCAGTTGTAGGTGAACAGGAACGTTGAAAATACAGCTCTCTGAATCTTCCAATGCTATTTGCACTTGATAGTAATGGGACATGGTCAATAAAATCCCCAATAATACATTCATTAATCTGTTACGTGGTCGAATAAAACAAATCAGCTGGAAACTGCAAATATGCTAAAGGAAGCAGAAAACCCAAGGAAATGATCTTGTTTTGTTATCCGCTACGCCATACCCTAATATCCAGAAGCCAAAAGAATTAAGAATTCTGATGAATCAGTATCAGTAGAGAAATTTCAGACCAAAGTAAACAACAGACCCAAATATTTCTTTCTCTAACCATTCCGAAGCAAACTTTATCTGTCGAATAATTCCCTAAAGTTATCTGCCTGCAATGTCATATATCATGTAATGAGGTGGGTTAAGGGAAATAAATGCACCTTTGGACTCTAATTGTTGAGAAAAAGAGTGATCTCCCTGCATTTCCCCAGTCACTCCAGAGGAATGTTCTAATAGGTTGTAGAACTTAAAATTCATGCCCAGCATTCCTCAACTGCATTGAATCCTGGGTCGAAGAGTATGGTGCTAGAAAGGCACAGCAGTCAGGCAGCATCCGTGGAGCAGGAGAATCAACGTTTCAGACATAAGCCCTTCATCAGCACTGGGTCCTGTCCTCCTACTAAGCCAAATGTTGCAACCCATGTCACCTCCTCCCTGCACAATTAACTTTTTGCCTATTCCCAATATTCTCCCACTCTCATTTTAATGTTTTTCCTCTTTCTCCTCCCATCATGTGGTCCAATTCTTCCTCTGCATGTTTCACCTTCAGACTCCAGTAATGTTTACATCTAACATACTTCTGAGTCTGGAAAATGCTTTCTGAACCTCCAGAGGTTCAGAAAGATAGTCTATAAATTCAAGGAATAGAGTCATACAGCACAGAAACAAAATCTTCAGACCAACCAGTCCATGCTGAACATAATCCCAAAATAAACTAGTCGCACCTACCTGCTCCTGGCCTATATCCCTCCAGGCCTTTCCTATTCAAGTACTTATCCAAATGTCTTTTAAATGTTGTAGTTGTACCCACATCCATCACTTCCCTCAGAAATTCATTCCATACACGAACCACCCTCTGTATAAAAAAACTTACCCCCTCATGTCTTAAAATCTCTCTCCTCTCACCTTAAAAATGTGCCCCCTAGTCTTGAAATCCTCCAACCTCGGGAAAAGACTACTACCATTAACTCTATCTATACCCCTCATTATTTCATAAACTTCTACAAGGTTGCCTCTCAACCTCCTACGCTCCAGTGAAAAAAGTCCTAGTCTTTCTTTATAAACACCTTCATACCCGGCAACATCCTGGTAAATTTCTTCTAAACCTTTTTCAGCTGATAATATCTTCCTATAACTGGGCTGGACACAATATTCAAGAAGAGGCCTCATCAATGTCCTGTACAACTGCAACATGACTTCCAAACTCCTATACTCAAAAGACTGAGCAATGAAGGTAAGCATGCTAAATGACTTTTAACCACTCTGTCTATATGTGACACAAACTTCAAAGAATTATGTACCTGAAACCCCAGGTCTCTCTGTTCTACGACACTACCTGAGGCCTTCTCCCATTAATTGCTTCTTTCTCTTCCCAGCCATCAGGTCCATCTTTTCTAACTTCCTTAAAAAGTACTCTTGACAATCCTTAATGTTGTTTTGAACCAGATACAGTACAAGTAAACAAGGCACTTTTGGTATTTGAAATGTACCTTACCTTCTTCAAGCTTGGAAAATGCCTTTGACAAAGACTTAACATCGTTCTTGGGAATTTTGTACGTCAACATTGCAACAAAACTAAAAAGTAAAAAGGTATGCAAAGGAAAAGCAGATGAATTAAAAACAGTTGTAAATTCAATGATAGCTGACAATTGAACATTTTATGGATAAACATCCAGTGTGAAGTTTAGAAAATTTGCCTTAAACGTAGTTTCTATGTAGACAATTTTATATCATAGAATTTTGCAAAGACATATGCATTTTTACATAATTATTTACCACTCCTCCTGTTTTTTCCTCCCATATGACAACTTAGCTCAAAGTTTTCTAAATAAGGAGAGACAACCTTATTGAAAGGACAGACTTTTCCAGGGCTGTCAATAGCCATCAGCATAACACTATAATCAATTCAGTATTGGCAAAACACATTACATTGCAAGTTTTATCAAATTAAGAATCAAACCATCACCTGTTCAGTTATTCTGATTTGCTTAGATATCTGAGAGTTATGAAAAGCTGCGAATGATGGAGGAGACATGAATACAAACCTAACTAATTTTTTCTTAAGTCAATAACACAAGTTACTGCCACTGAACAAACCAAACAATCTCTCAGACACATGCATCTACATGGAGAAAGAAGTACATGGTTGCTAATATCTTAAGTTTTGTGAGTGGTAAGTAAACATGTCTAAAAATTAATCCCTGGAACCTGTATCACCATCATTAAGGTAAGTCAGAGATTACTATGTTATGCATGCCTTTGGTAAATTGACTTCATCATCTTCTGTGAAGGCAAACCTCTATAACATTTAACCCACAGCTGACGAGAAACATAAATAAAAGGCTCATAAACAATGTGACAGATGAATTAATTAATATTTCTAGATTTTTCAACCTAACATTTCAAGCTGATATGATAATTTTGATGAGTTTGTCTATAGTAATTGAGAGAAATAATAAATAGCATCTGTACAGATAACTTGGGGTTTACATATTTTTGATCCCTGTCATAGAATGCCTACAGTGTAGAAAGGGGCCATTGAGTCTGTACAGACCCTCCAAATAGCATCCCACCCGGATCTCGCTACCAACCCAACCCCAGTAGTCCCTCACTTAGAACAGCTAACCTACCTAGCCTGCACATCCATGGACATTACGGTGCAATTTAGCATGGCCAATCCACCTGATCTGCACATCTTTGGACTGTAAGAGTAAACTGAAGCACTCGGTGGAAATCCATGCATATGCAGGAAGAATGTACAAACTCCACAATGACTCAAGGCTGGAATCAAAGCCAGGTCGCTGGCGCTGTGAGGCAACAGGGCTAACCACTGAGCCGATGTGCCATGGAATGTGTGCCAAACTTAAAACCAATGGATGATGTTGGGGAAAATGAGTAACACATTTGTAAATTAACTGTTACATACTGATCCTTACCTTTCCTGGCGAGAAGCTTGTGGAAATATTTGCATTATTTTATCATGAATGTTAGATATTTGTTGTGCTTCTGTCATCTCACCCTTCAGTTTAATCTCCAGCGTATATCCTCCACCATACTTGCTCTTTAGGTGCTGTATGGAGCCAATACACCTGCTCATGGCAAAGATTACCTCCATTTTAGTCTATTGAAAAGGTACATACAAGTTTTAGCACAATTAGCGCTAAATTAGCTTTTTATATTGCGATGCCACATAATCCTAATTCTGATGAATTTCAACTGTAGGATAAGTAAAAACTGGTAAATTTAGTCTCAGCACACTTAAAAGTCTTTACAAAACAGGAAATAACATGAGGTATGCCAGGACGCGAGATGTGCAATGACTTTCTCTCATTCCATTTCTCCACGGGTCACAACAAATATAATTGTTTTACCCAGTTCCTGAACTCTAGAAACTAGACTTTGAATAAAAAGACCAAGCAACTAGGTTTCTTTAATAAATATAATTAGTAATTTGTTATAAAACAAAAACTTATTTCATGAAGATGCAGATTTGATTAACATACAGTTTGTAATATGACAATAAAAATTACCCAAAATGTGCACCAAACATTCACCCACTAGGTAGAGGGAAGCAAAAATGGATTGCTCTGTAGAAATTAGCTCAGTTGATGGACAACTGATTTGAAATTCGGAGTGATGTCAACAGCATGGGTTCAATTGTACCAGCTGAGATTGACATGAAGATCCCACCTTCTCAAACTCACTCCTCACTCTACATGGTGACCCTCAAGTTAAACCACCAGTTGTTTCTCTATAGTATGACAGCAGCCCTGTGGTCCACTAGAACTATGGCAATTTTACCCGTTTCCAATTGACCTACACATCACAAAATATATGCACTCATCTTTTCCTTTTGGTACAAACATTAAAAATTAGTTATCTGCACAGTTCCTAGTATAATCTTATTGATTGCTCCTGTCTTTGCAATTTAGTAATTAACTGTGAGTAAATTCAAGTATGTAAACTGATTTATTCTTCCTTTATATCAGATTTTACTAAAATTGAATTTAAGAAAGCGTATGCTAACTACAAATGTTGCACCAGTTTATGGTGAGATTTTAGAATCTGAAAACAACTAATAGGATGTCAATTCTCCTCTTGAATTGAAGCTTGTTCTATTTGCCGCTAAATAGATTGTGGCTGTTTAGATCAAACCTTATCCCACATCTTTTAATAAATTTATTTAACAAAAATACATAAAAACCTCTGATTAGAAATTAACAATTGACACAGAATTGATTGCCATGTAAGGAAGAGAGTTGCAAACTTCTATCATCCAGTGTACAAAAGTATTTCCTAACTTCACTCCTGAAATACAAAGGTCTAATTTTTAGGTTGAATCCCCAGGTCCTAGATTATCCAATCTCAAGAAATAGTTTTGATCTAACAATTTAATAATGAATTCCCATAATATCTTGAAGACTTTGATCAAATAATCTCTCAGATTTCCAAATTCCAGGAATTGTAACCTTAGTTTGTGTTATTTTTCCTCATTATTTTATTTAGAGTCAAGCTATCATTCCAGTAAATCTACACTGCACCCTCTCCAAGACCACTGTATCTCAAGAAGTGTGGCATCCAGTAAAAAGCAGGGCTACAGGTGTGGTCTAACCAGGGCTTTCCATAGTTACAGCATAGAGTCTAACCCCTGTGTTCTATTCTTCTCTCATTCCATTAATATTTTGATATTGGTTTTACACTC